>NC_069500.1:2315770-2383270 GCF_027579735.1 Bombina bombina
AAGAGGAAGGAGAGAACAATGGGGAGATAAAAGAGGAAGGAGAGAACAATGGGGAGATAAAAGAGGAAGGAGAGAACAATGGGGAGATAAAAGAGGAAGGAGAGAACAATGGGGAGATAAAACAGGAAGAAGAGAACAATGGGGAGATAAAACAGGAAGGAGAGAACAATGGGGAAATAAAACAGGAAGAAGAGAACAATGGGGAGATAAAACAGGAAGAAGAGAACAATGGGGAGATAAAACAGGAAGGAGAGAACAATGGGAAGATAAAAGAGGAAGGAGAGAACAATGGGGAGATAAAACAGGAAGGAGAGAACAATGGGGAGATAAAACAGGAAGAAGAGAACGATGGGGAGATAAAAGAGGAAGGAGAGAACAATGGGGAGATAAAAGAGGAAGGAGAGAACAATGGGGAGATAAAAGAGGAAGGAGAGAACAATGGGGAGATAAAAGAGGAAGGAGAGAACAATGGGGAGATAAAAGAGGAAGGAGAGAACAATGGTGAGATAAAAGAGGAAGGAGAGAGAAGAAACAAAATGAAGAAATAAACAGATAAAGGAAAGAGCCAGTGAATGAGCCTGAAGAGAGTTACACTGGCATTTTGGTGTTCATGCTTGAAACTAAAACTTTGTCATTCACAGCAAAAAGACGTGGAACAGATCTGCCACTGAGCTCTGGGGACTGTGAGGTTTTTCTTCCAGGACCTGCTGCATAGACCTTTTAAGGAATGGGGTATAGAACAGTAAAACATGGTGGGACGGAAATGTCATTGGACATGATGGGACCTAGGTTTGTAACGGATGTTTAAAGGGACATGAAACCCAAAATATTTCTTTCATGATTCAGACAGAACATACAATATTAAAAATATTGCTTCATTCTCTTTGTATCCTTTGTTAAACACACAGAAATGCACTTCTGGGAGCTAGATAAACAGACCAAGTGAGCCAGTGACAATGAGTATATACAGCTAGATCCCAGTAGTTATTGCTACTCCTGAGCCTTCCTTGATATGCTTTTCAACATATGATGTTAAAAGAACGAAGCAAACTAGATAATAGAAGAAAAATTAAAAGTTGTTTAAAATTGTATGTTCTGATTCATGAAGGGTTAAAGGGACAGTCTACACCAAATTTGTTATTGTTTAAAAAACATAATTTATGTAAGAACGTACCTGATAAATTCATTTCTTTCATATTGGCAAGAGTCCATGAGCTAGTGACGTATGGGATATACAATCCTACCAGGAAGGGCAAAGTTTCCCAAACCTCAAAATGCCTATAAATACACCCCTCACCACATCCACAATTCAGTTTTAAGACTAGACAAATAGTAGGGTGAAAGAAAAAGGAGTAAAAAGCATCAAAAAAGGAACTGGAAATATAATTGTGCTTTATACAAAAAAAACAACCACCATAAAAAGGGTGGGTCTCATGGACTCTTGCCAATATGAAAGAAATTAATTTATCAGGTAAGTTCTTACATAAATTAGGTTTTCTTTCATGTAATTGGCAAGAGTCCATGAGCTAGTGATGTATGGGATAGTAATACCCAAGATGTGGTACTCCACAGAAAAGTCACTAGAGAGGGAGGGATAATAAAAAAAAAAAAAAAACAGCTATTTCCGCTGAAAAAATTAAATTCACATCCAAAAATATAAGTTTTTCTCATAATTGAAAAGAAAAAACTTAAAACATAAGCAGAGGAATCAAACTGAAACAGCTGCCTGAAGAACTTTTCTACCAAAAACTGCTTCCGAAGAGGCAAATACATAAAAACAGAATTTATGCTTACCTGATAAATTACTTTCTCTTGCGGTGTATCCAGTCCACGGATTCATCCTTTACTTGTGGGATATTCTCATTCCCTACAGGAAGTAGCAAAGAGAGCACACAGCAGAGCTGTTCATATAGCTCCCCCTCTAGCTCCACCCCCCAGTCATTCGACCGAAGGTTAGGAAGAAAAAAGGAGAAACCATAGGGTGCAGTGGTGACTGTAGTTTAAACAAAACATTTTTTTACCTGACTTAAATGCCAGGGCGGGCCGTGGACTGGATACACCGCAAGAGAAAGTAATTTATCAGGTAAGCATAAATTCTGTTTTCTCTTGCAAGGTGTATCCAGTCCACGGATTCATCCTTTACTTGTGGGATACCTATACCAAAGCTTTAGGACACGGATGAAGGGAGGGAACAAGACAGGTACCTTAAACGGAAGGCACCACTGCTTGTAAAACCTCTCTCCCAAAAATAGCTTCCGAAGAAGCAAAAGTATCGAATTTGTAAAATTTGGCAAAAGTATGCAGTGAAGACCAAGTCGCTGCCTTACAAATCTGTTCAACAGAAGCCTCATTTTTGAAAGCCCATGTGGAAGCCACTGCTCTGGTAGAATGAGCAGTAATTCTTTCAGGAGGCTGCTGGCCAGCAGTCTCATAGGCCAAACGAATGATGCTTTTCAGCCAAAAGGAAAGAGGGGTAGCAGTCGCTTTCTGACCTCTCCTCTAACCAGAATAGATAACAAACAAGGAAGATGTTTGTCTGAAATCCTTAGTTGCTTGTAAATAGAACTTTAAAGCACGAACTACATCAAGATTGTGTAACAGACGTTCCTTCTTCGAAGATGGATTAGGACACAGAGAAGGAACAACTATTTCCTGGTTAATATTCTCGTTAGAAACAACTTTAGGAAGAAAACCAGGCTTGATACGCAAAACTACCTTATCTGCGTGGAACACCAGGTAAGGTGAATCACACTGTAAGGCAGATAGTTCTGAAACTCTTCGAGCAGAAGAGATAGCTATCAAAAACAAAACTTTCCAAGATAACAACTTAATGTCTATGGAATGTAAAGTTTCAAACGGAACCCCTTGAAGAACTGAAAGAACTAGATTCAAACTCCATGGCGGAGCCACAGGTTTATAGACAGGCTTGATTCTGACTAAAGCCTGAGCAAACACTTGAAGGTCTTGTACCTCTGCCAGACACTTGTGTAACAGGATAGACAAAGCAGATATTTGTCCTTTTTAAGGAACTAACTGACAATCCTTTCTCCAATCCTTCTTGGAGAAAGGACAATATCCTGGGAATCCTAAACTAAATTTGGATGCTTGAACGGACCCTGTATTAGAAGATCCTGCCTCATTGGCAGTGTCCATGGTGGGACAGATGACATGTCCACTAGGTCTGCATACCAAGTCCTGCGTGGCCACGCAGGCGCTATCAGAATCACTGAAGCCTTCTCCTGCTTGATTCTGGCAACCAGACGCGGGAGGAGAGGAAACGGTGGAAAAACATAAGTCAGATTGAAGGACCAAGGCGCTGTTAGAGCATCTATCAATACCGCCTTGGGATCCCAGGACCTGGACCTGTAGATAGGAAGTTTGGTGTTCTGACGGGACGCCATCAGATCCAACTCTGGGGTGCCCCATAGCCGAGTCAGCTGGGCAAATTCCTCCGGGTGGAGTTCCCACTCCCCCGGGTGAAAAGTCTGACGACTTAGAAAATCCGCCTCCCAGTTGTCTACTCCTGGGATGTGAATTGCTGAGAGATGGCAGGAGTGATCCTCCACCCAACCTGATTATTTTGGTTACTTCCGTCATCGCTAGGGAACCCTTTGTTCCCCCCTGATGATTGACGTAAGCTACAGTCGTGATGTTGTCCGACTGAAATCTGATGAATTTGGCCGCCGCTAGTTGAGGCCACGCCTGAAGAGGGTTGAATATCGCCCTCAGTTCCAGAATGTTTATCAGGAGAAGAGTTTCTTCCCGAGACCATAAGCCCTGAGCTTTCAGGGAGTCCCAGACCGCACCCCAGCCTAACAGACTGGCGCCGGTCGTTACAATGATCCACTCTGGCCTGCGGAAACATATTCCTTGAGACAGGTGATCCTGAGACAACCACCAGAGAAGAGAATCTCTGGTCTCCTGGTCCAACTGAATTTGAGGAGACAAATCTGCATAATCCCCATTCCACTGTTTGAGCATGCATAGTTGCAGTAGTCTGAGGTGTATCCGAGCAAAAGGGACTATGTCCATTGCCGCAACCATTAGTCCGATTGTCTCCATGCACTGAGCCACAGATGGCCGAGGAATGGAATAAAGAGCTCGGCAAGTAGTTAAGAGTTTTAGCTTTCTGACCTCTGTCAGAAATATTTTCATTTCTACCGAGTCTATCAGGGTTCCTAGGAATGGAACTCTTGTGAGGGGGGAGAGAGAGAACTCTTTTTTGATGTTCACCTTCCACCCGTGAGACCTCAGAAAGGCCAATACAATCTCCGTGTGAGACTTGGTTCTTTGGAAAGTTGACGCCTGAATTAAGATGTCGTCTAGGTAAGGCGCCACTGCTATGCCCCGCGGTCTTAGAACCGCCAGGAGGGACCCTAGCACCTTTGTGAAAATTCTGGGAGCAGTGGCCAACCCGAAGGGAAGAGCCACAAACTGGTAATGCTCGTCCAGAAAGGCGAACCTGAGAAACTGGTGATGATCTTTGTGGATAGGAATGTGCAGATAAGCATCCTTTAGATCCACGGTAGTCATATATTGACCCTCCTGGATCATTGGTAAGATTGTCCGAATGGTCTCCATCTTGAATGATGGGACTGAGGAACTTGTCTAGAATTTTGAGATCCAGGATTGGTCTTTTTTGGGAACCACAAACAGGTTTGAGTAAAACCCCAGTCCTTGTTCTGCAATTGGAACTGGGTGGATCACTCCCATTGGATGTAAATCTTCTACACAGCGTAAAAACGCCTCTTTCTTTGTCTGATCTGTAGACAGACGAGAAATGTGGAACCTTCCCCTTAGAGGAGAGTCCTTGAATTCTAGAAGGTATCCCTGGGCTACAATCTCTAATGCACAAGGATCGTGTACATCTCTTGCCCAGGCCTGAGCGAAGAGAGAGAGTCTGCCCCCTACTAGATCCGGTCTCGGATCGGGGGCTACCCCTTCATGCTGTCTTGGTGGCAGCTGCAGGCGTTTTGGCCTGTTTACCCTTATTCCAGCCCTGGTAAGGTTTCCAGTTTGCCTTGGGCTGTGAAGCGTTACCCTCTTGCTTTGCAGCCAGAGAGGATGAAGCGGGGCCGTTCCTGAAATTGCGAAAGGAACGAAAATTAGCCTTGTTCTTTGTTTTAAAGGCTTTGTCCTGAGGGAGAGCATGGCCTTTTCCCCCGGTGATATCTGAAATAATCTCTTTCAATTCAGGCCCGAATAGGGTCTTCCCTTTGAAAGGAATGTTCAAAAGCTTGGATTTAGACGACACATCGGCCGACCAGGACTTTAGCCATAACGCCCTGCGCGCCAAAATGGCGAAACCTGAATTTTTCGCCGCTAACTTAGCTATTTGGAAAGCGGCGTCAGTGATAAAAGAATTAGCTAGCTTTAGAGCCTTAATTCTATCCATAATTTCCTCATATGAGGTCTCCGTCTGGAGCGAGTCTTCCAGCGCCTCAAACCAGAAAGCAGCTGCAGTAGTTACAGGAATAATGCGGGCAATAGGTTGGAGAAGAAAACCTTGTTGAACAAAAATTTTCTTAAGTAAACCCTCTAATTTTTTATCCATAGGGTCTTTAAAAGCACAACTGTCTTCAATTGGTATGGTTGTGCGTTTAGCTAGTGTAGAAACAGCCCCCTCCCACATGGGGTCAGATATGGGGAACATTTTCTTAAAAACAGGAGGGGGGACAAAAGGGACACCTGGCCTATCCCACTCCCTAGTAACGATATCCGCAATCCTCTTAGGGACCGGAAACGCATCCGTGTAAACAGGGACCTCTAGGTACTTGTCCATTTTACACAATTTCTCTGGGATCACCAAAGGGTCACAGTCATCCAGAGTAGCTAATACCTCCCTAAGTAAAACACGGAGGTGTTCTAGTTTAAATTTAAAAGCCAATGTATCTGAATCTGTCTGGGGAGGAACCCTTCCTGAATCAGAGACTTCTCCCTCAGACATCAAATCCCTCGCTCCCACTTCAGAGCGTTGTGAGGGTATATCGGATACGGCTACCAAAGCGTCAGAATGCTCATAATCTGTTCTTAAAACGGAGCTATCACGCTTTGCAGGTAACACGGGCAGTTTAGATAAGAAGGCTGTATGAGAATTATCCATGACTGCCGCTAAGTCTTGTAATGTAAAAGGGTTAGACGCACTAGAGGTACTAGGCGTCGCTTGCGCGGGCGTAACTGGTTGTGACACTTGGGGAGAGGCAGACGGGCTACCCTTGTTACCTTCAGTCTGAGAATCATCTTGGGCCACATTCTTAAGTGCAACAATATGATTTTTAAAGTGTATAGACATATCAGTACAAGTGGGACACATTCTGAGAGGGGGTTCCACCATGGCTTCTAAACACATTGAACAAGGATTTTCCTTAGTGTCAGACATGTTTAACAGACTAGTAGAGTACACAAACAGGCTTGGAAATCACTTTAATCAAATAAAAAACACAATTTGAAAAAAACGTTACTGTGCCTTTAAGAGATAAAGAGCACACAATTTTACAAAACAGTGAAAAATGCATCAATCTTTCTGAAATTTTCACAGTATGTAGCTAAAGCCTTAATAAGATTGCACCACAAGTTTCAAAACTATTAACCCCTTAATGCCCAAACCGGAGCAGCCTAAAGCCAACACCCAGTTAAATCACTACAGCACCTTGCCACAGCCTTGCTGTGGCCCTACCTGCCCTTAGGGATCGGATTTGGGGGAATATAGCTTCTTTTAGGCCCTCAAACATCAGCAGGACCCTCCATGTGAAACAGCATGAGCTTATCTGCAATTCTAAGTGCGCATCTGAGGCGCGAAATTAGGCCCCTCCCACTCTACTCCGGAGCTGTGAGGCCTAGTAAATCACTCCTAAGTGACTAAAAAACAGCCATGTGGGTAATAACCCCAGAAAGAACCCAAAAGGGCTTTCAAAGTGTCTTGCAAAACTATTTTTCCTTAGCCAAACAATCGATTGCCCTGAATAAGTGTCAACCAGCATAATTAGCCCTGTTATGTAAGCATACAATTCCTTACTAAGTCTGTGAACATAGCTTACCCTCCCCTCATGGGGATATTGTCAGTCTCTTCTAGCATTATCTCAGTCTTGTCTAGAAATAAATGACTGAACATACCTTATTGCAGATCACCCTGCAAACTGTTCCCCCCAACTGAAGTTTTCTGGTACTCCTCAGTCCTTTGTGAGAACAGCAGTGGATTTTATTTACAACATGCTAAAATCATTTTCCTCTCAGCAGAAATCTTCATCACTTTTCTGCTAGAGAGTAAATAGTACAAACCGGTACCATTTAAAATAAACTTTTGATTGAAGATAATAAAACTACAATTCTAACACCACATTCACTTTACACTCCCGAGAGAGACCCTAGTGCTTAGAGCCAGCAAAGAGAATGACTGGGGGGTGAAGCTAGTTGTGGAGCTATATGGACAGCTTTGCTGTGTGCTCTCTTTGCTACTTCCTGTAGGGAATGAGAATATCCCACAAGTAAAGGATGAATCCGTGGACTGGATACACCTTGCAAGAGAAAAGGGTAGAATTTAGTAAATGTATGCAAAGAATACCAAGTTGCTGCTTTGCAAATCTGATAAACTCAAGCTTTATTCTTAAAAACCCACGAAGTGGAGACTGATCTATTAGAATAAGCTGTGATTCTATGAGGCGGAGCCTGACCCTACTCCAAATAAGCCTGATGAATCAAAAGCTTTAACCAAGATGCCAAGGAAATGGCAGAAGCTTTCTGACCTTTTCTAGAACCAGAAAAGACAATAAACAGACTAATTAAATAGTCCGCAAAACAGCCTTATCCTGATGAAAAATCAGAAAAGGTGACTCACAAGAGAGCAGACAATTCAGAAACTCTTTTGGCTGAATAGATAGCCAAAAGAAACAACACTTTCCAAGAAAGTAGTTTAATATCCAAAGAATACATAGGCTCAAAAGGAGGAGCCTGTAAAGCCTTCAAAACCAAAGACTCCAAGGAGAAGAGATTGATTTAATGACAGGCTTAATACGGACCAAAAGCCTGTACAAAACAGTGAATATCAGGAAGTTTAGCAATAAATAAAACAGAAAGAGCAGAGATTTGTCCCTTTAAGGAACATGCAGACAAACCTTTATCCAAACCATCCTGAATTAACTGTAAAATTCTAGGAATTCTAAAAGAATGCCAAGAGAATTTATGAGAAAAATACCATGAAAACAAAATTTATGCTTACCTGATAAATTTTTTTCTTTTGTGATGTACCGAGTCCACGGATTCATCCTTACTAGTGGGATATTATCCTTCCTAACAGGAAGTGGCAAAGAGAGCACCACAGCAGAGCTGTCTATATAGCTCCCCCCTTAACTCCACCCCCCAGTCATTCGACCGAAGGCCAAGGAAGAAAAAGGAGAAACTATAAGGCGCAGAGGTGACTGAAGTTTTTTAATAAAAAATACCATCTGTCTTGAATAGACAGGGCGGG
The DNA here is from genome assembly GCF_027579735.1 of Bombina bombina. NCBI lineage: Eukaryota > Metazoa > Chordata > Amphibia > Anura > Bombinatoridae > Bombina > Bombina bombina. The sequence goes on from NC_069500.1 coordinate 2,324,235, forward strand.
CCGTGGACTTGGTACATCGCAAAAGAAAGAAATTTATCAGGTAAGCATAAATTTTGTTTTCTTTTGCATGATGTACCGAGTCCACGGATTCATCCTTACTTGTGGGATACCAATACCAAAGCTTTAGGACACGGATGAAGGGAGGGACAAGACAGGAACCTAAACGGAAGGCACCACTGCTTGCAAAACCTTCCTGCTTAGAGCCGGTAAAGAGAATGACTGGGGGGTGGAGTTAAGGGGGGAGCTATATAGACAGCTCTGCTGTGGTGCTCTCTTTGCCACTTCCTGTTAGGAAGGATAATATCCCACAAGTAAGGATGAATCCGTGGATTCGGTACATCACAAAAGAAAGAGAAGTCTTCCAAACTCAATAATAAATCTTCCTAGAAACAGATTTACGAGCCTGTAACATAGTATCAATCACTGAGTCAGAGAAACCTCTATGACTAAGCACTAAGCGTTCAATTTCCATACCTTCAAATTTAACAATTTAAGATCCTGATGGAAAAATGGCCTTGAGACAGAAGGTCTGATCTTAAAGGAAGTGGCCAAGGTTGGCAACTGGACATCCGGACAAGATCTGCATACCAGAATCTGTGAAGCCATGCTGGTCCTACAGGAAACACAAATGATTGTTCCATGATGATCTTGGAGATCACTCTTGGAAGAAGAACTAGAGGCGGGAAGATATAAGCAGGTTGGTAAAACCAAGGAACTGCTAACTCATACACCAACTCCGCCTGAGGATCCCTGGACCTGGACAAGTATCTGGGAAGTTTCTTGTTTAGATGGGAAGCCATCAGATCTATTTCTGGAAGACCCCACATCTGAAAAAACACATCTGGATGGAGAGACTACTCCCCCGGATGTAAAGTCTGATAGCTGAGATAATCCGCTTCCCAATTGTCTACACATGGGATATGTACCGCAGAAATTAGACAAGAGCTGGATTCCGCCTAAATAAGTATCCAAGATACTTCTTGTATCGCTAGGGGACTGTGAGTCCCACCCTGATGATTGACATATGCCACAGTTGTTATATTGTCTGTCTGAAAACAAATGAATGGTTCGCTCTTCAACAGAGGCCAAACCTGATGAGCCCTGACAATAGCACGGAGTTCTAAAATATTTATTGGTAATCTCGCCTCTTGAGATTTCCAAACCCCTTGTGCCGTCAGAGATCCCCAGACAGCTCCCCAACCTGAAAGACTTGCATCTGTTGTGATCACAGTGCAGGTTGGACGAACAAAAGAAGCCCCTTGAACTATACGATGGTGATCTCACTCCCAAGACAGAGAGAGTAGAACATAGGGATTTAAGAATATCAATTGTGATATCCTTGTATAATCCCTGCACCATTGATTTAGCATACAAAGCTAAAGAGGTCTCATATGAAAACGAGCAAAGGGGATCACGTCCGATGCTGCAGTCATGAGACCTAAAACTTCAATGCACATAGCCACTGAAGGGAATGATTGAGACTGAAGGTTTTGACAAGCTGAAACCTATTTCATTTGTCTCTTGTCTGTTAGAGACAGAGTCATGGACACTGAATCTATCTGGAAACCTAAAAAGGTGATCCTTGTCTGAGGAATCAAGGAACTTTTCGGTAAATTGATCCTCCAACCATGTCTTTGAAGAAACAACACTAGTTGATTCATGTGAGATTCGGCAGAATGTAAAGACTGAGCTAGTACCAAGATATCGTCCAAATAAGGAAACACAGCAATACCCTGTTCTCTGATTACAGAGAGTAGGGCTCCAAGAAACTTTGAAAAAATTCTTGGAGCTGTCGCTAGGCAAAATGGAAGAGCAACAAATTGGTAATGCTGGTCTAGAAGAGAAAATCTCAGAAACCTATAGTGGTCTGGATAAATCAGAATATGAAGATATGCATCTTGTAAGTCTATCGTGGACATATGACCACCTTGCTGAACAAAACGCAGAATAGTCCTTATAGAAAAAAAACCATACAAAAGTATAGTGTTAGAGTGCGCCAAAGAAAACAGAATCCCAGTTAAATAGCCAAAATGGCTAAATCTACCTCTATAAAATATTACAACTGCGATTTAGTAAGAAATAAAAAAGGACATAAAAAACAGAATTTATGTTTACCTGATAAATTGCTTTCTCCAACGGTGTGTCCGGTCCACGGCGTCATCCTTACTTGTGGGGATATTCTCTTCCCCAACAGGAAATGGCAAAGAGCCCAGCAAAGCTGGTCACATGATCCCTCCTAGGCTCCGCCTACCCCAGTCATTCGACCGACGTAAAGGAGGAATATTTGCATAGGAGAAACCATATGATACCGTGGTGACTGTAGTTAAAGAAAATAAATTATCAGACCTGATTAAAAAACCAGGGCGGGCCGTGGACCGGACACACCGTTGGAGAAAGCAATTTATCAGGTAAACATAAATTCTGTTTTCTCCAACATAGGTGTGTCCGGTCCACGGCGTCATCCTTACTTGTGGGAACCAATACCAAAGCTTTAGGACACGGATGAAGGGAGGGAGCAAATCAGGTCACCTAAATGGAAGGCACCACGGTTTGCAAAACCTTTCTCCCAAAAATAGCCTCAGAAGAAGCAAAAGTATCAAACTTGTAAAATTTGGTAAAAGTGTGCAGTGAAGACCAAGTCGCTGCCCTACATATCTGATCAACAGAAGCCTCGTTCTTGAAGGCCCATGTGGAAGCCACAGCCCTAGTGGAATGAGCTGTGATTCTTTCAGGAGGCTGCCGTCCGGCAGTCTCATAAGCCAATCTGATGATGCTTTTAATCCAAAAAGAGAGAGAGGTAGAAGTTGCTTTTTGACCTCTCCTTTTACCAGAATAAACAACAAACAAGGAAGATGTTTGTCTAAAATCCTTTGTAGCATCTAAATAGAATTTTAGAGCGCGAACAACATCCAAATTGTGCAACAAACGTTCCTTCTTTGAAACTGGATTCGGACACAAAGAAGGCACGACTATCTCCTGGTTAATGTTTTTGTTAGAAACAACTTTCGGAAGAAAACCAGGTTTAGTACGTAAAACCACCTTATCTGCATGGAAAACCAGATAAGGAGGAGAACACTGCAGAGCAGATAATTCTGAAACTCTTCTAGCAGAAGAAATTGCAACCAAAAACAAAACTTTCCAAGATAATAACTTAATATCAACGGAATGCAAGGGTTCAAACGGAACCCCCTGAAGAACTGAAAGAACTAAGTTGAGACTCCAAGGAGGAGTCAAAGGTTTGTAAACAGGCTTGATTCTAACCAGAGCCTGAACAAAGGCTTGAACATCTGGCACAGCTGCCAGCTTTTTGTGAAGTAACACAGACAAGGCAGAAATCTGTCCCTTCAAGGAACTTGCCGATAATCCTTTCTCCAATCCTTCTTGAAGAAAGGATAGAATCTTAGGAATCTTTACCTTGTTCCAAGGGAATCCTTTAGATTCACACCAACAGATATATTTTTTCCATATTTTGTGGTAAATATCAATAACAAAAAAGAATAACAGAATCTGAGAACCCTCGTTTTGATAAGATCAAGCGTTCAATCTCCAAGCAGTCAGCTGGAGTGAGACCAGATTCGGATGTTCGAACGGACCTTGAACAAGAAGGTCTCGTCTCAAAGGTAGCTTCCATGGTGGAGCCGATGACATATTCACCAGATCTGCATACCAAGTCCTGCGTGGCCACGCAGGAGCTATCAAGATCACCGACGCCCTCTCCTGATTGATCCTGGCTACCAGCCTGGGGATGAGAGGAAACGGCGGGAATACATAAGCTAGTTTGAAGGTCCAAGGTGCTACTAGTGCATCTACTAGAGTCGCCTTGGGATCCCTGGATCTGGATCCGTAGCAAGGAACCTTGAAGTTCTGACGAGAGGCCATCAGATCCATGTCTGGAATGCCCCACAATTGAGTAATTTGGGCAAAGATTTCCGGATGGAGTTCCCACTCCCCCGGATGTAATGTCTGACGACTCAGAAAATCCGCTTCCCAATTTTCCACTCCTGGAATGTGGATTGCAGACAGGTGGCAGGAGTGAGTCTCCGCCCATTGAATGATTTTGGTCACTTCTTCCATCGCCAGGGAACTCCTTGTTCCCCCCTGATGGTTGATGTACGCAACAGTCGTCATGTTGTCTGATTGAAACCGTATGAACTTGGCCTTTGCTAGCTGAGGCCAAGCCTTGAGAGCATTGAATATCGCTCTCAGTTCCAGAATATTTATCGGTAGAAGAGATTCTTCCCGAGACCAAAGACCCTGAGCTTTCAGGAGTCCCCAGACCGCACCCCAGCCCATCAGACTGGCGTCGGTCGTGACAATGACCCACTCTGGTCTGCGGAAGGTCATCCCTTGTGACAGGTTGTCCAGGGACAGCCACCAACGGAGTGAGTCTCTGGTCCTCTGATTTACTTGAATCGTCGGAGACAAGTCTGTATAGTCCCCATTCCACTGACTGAGCATGCACAGTTGTAATGGTCTTAGATGAATGCGCGCAAAAGGAACTATGTCCATTGCCGCTACCATCAAACCTATTACTTCCATGCACTGCGCTATGGAAGGAAGAGGAACGGAATGAAGTGTTTGACAAGAGTTTAGAAGTTTTGTTTTTCTGGCCTCTGTCAGAAAAATCCTCATTTCTAAGGAGTCTATTATTGTTCCCAAGAAGGGAACCCTTGTTGACGGAGATAGAGAACTCTTTTCTACGTTCACTTTCCATCCGTGAGATCTGAGAAAGGCCAGGACTATGTCCGTGTGAGCCTTTGCTTGAGGAAGGGACGACGCTTGAATCAGAATGTCGTCCAAGTAAGGTACTACTGCAATGCCCCTTGGTCTTAGTACCGCTAGAAGGGACCCTAGTACCTTTGTGAAAATCCTTGGAGCAGTGGCTAATCCGAAAGGAAGTGCCACGAACTGGTAATGCTTGTCCAGGAATGCGAACCTTAGGAACCGATGATGTTCCTTGTGGATAGGAATATGTAGATACGCATCCTTTAAATCCACCGTGGTCATGAATTGACCTTCCTGGATGGAAGGAAGAATTGTTCGAATAGTTTCCATTTTGAACGATGGAACCTTGAGAAACTTGTTTAGGATCTTGAGATCCAAGATTGGTCTGAACGTTCCCTCTTTTTGGGAACTACGAACAGATTGGAGTAGAACCCCATCCCTTGTTCTCCTAATGGAACAGGATGAATCACTCCCATTTTTAACAGGTCTTCTACACAATGTAAGAATGCCTGTCTCTTTATGTGGTCTGAAGACAATTGAGACCTGTGGAACCTCCCCCTTGGGGGAAGCCCCTTGAATTCCAGAAGATAACCTTGGGAGACTATTTCTAGTGCCCAAGGATCCAGAACATCTCTTGCCCAAGCCTGAGCGAAGAGAGAGAGTCTGCCCCCCACCAGATCCGGTCCCGGATCGGGGGCCAACATTTCATGCTGTCTTGGTAGCAGTGGCAGGCTTCTTGGCCTGCTTTCCCTTGTTCCAGCCTTGCATTGGTCTCCAGGCTGGCTTGGCTTGAGAAGTATTACCCTCTTGCTTAGAGGACGTAGCACTTGGGGCTGGTCCGTTTCTACGAAAGGGACGAAAATTAGGTTTATTTTTGGCCTTGAAAGACCTATCCTGAGGAAGGGCGTGGCCCTTACCCCCAGTGATATCAGAGATAATCTCTTTCAAGTCAGGGCCAAACAGCGTTTTCCCCTTGAAAGGAATGTTAAGCAATTTGTTCTTGGAAGACGCATCCGCTGACCAAGATTTCAACCAAAGCGCTCTGCGCGCCACAATAGCAAACCCAGAATTTTTCGCCGCTAACCTAGCCAATTGCAAAGTGGCGTCTAGGGTGAAAGAATTAGCCAATTTGAGAGCACGGATTCTGTCCATAATCTCCTCATAAGGAGGAGAATCACTATCGATCGCCTTTTCTAGCTCATCGAACCAGAAACACGCGGCTGTAGTGACAGGGACAATGCATGAAATTGGTTGTAGAAGGTAACCTTGCTGAACAAACATCTTTTTAAGCAAACCTTCTAATTTTTTATCCATAGGATCTTTGAAAGCACAACTATCTTCTATGGGTATAGTGGTGCGTTTGTTTAAAGTAGAAACCGCCCCCTCGACCTTGGGGACTGTCTGCCATAAGTCCTTTCTGGGGTCGACCATGGGAAACAATTTTTTAAATATGGGGGGAGGGACGAAAGGTATACCGGGCCTTTCCCATTCTTTATTTACAATGTCCGCCACCCGCTTGGGTATAGGAAAAGCTTCTGGGGGCCCCGGGACCTCTAGGAACTTGTCCATTTTACATAGTTTCTCTGGGATGATCAAATTCTCACAATCATCCAGAGTGGATAACACCTCCTTAAGCAGAGCGCGGAGATGTTCCAACTTAAATTTAAATGTAATCACATCGGGTTCAGCTTGTTGAGAAATTTTCCCTGAATCTGAAATTTCTCCCTCAGACAAAACCTCCCTGGCCCCCTCAGACTGGTGTAGGGGCATATCAGAACCATTATCATCAGCGTCCTCATGCTCTTCAGTATCTAAAACAGAGCAGTCGCGCTTACGCTGATAAGTGGGCATTTTGGCTAAAATGTTTTTGATAGAATTATCCATTACAGCCGTTAATTGTTGCATAGTAAGGAGTATTGGCGCGCTAGATGTACTAGGGGCCTCCTGAGTGGGCAAGACTGGTGTAGACGAAGGAGGGAATGATGCAGTACCATGCTTACTCCCCTCACTTGAGGAATCATCTTGGGCATCATTTTCAGTGTCACATAAATCACATCTATGTAAATGAGAAGGAACCTTGGCTTCCCCACATTCAGAACACAGTCTATCTGGTAGTTCAGACATGTTAAACAGGCATAAACTTGATAACAAAGTACAAAAAACGTTTTAAAATAAAACCGTTACTGTCACTTTAAATTTTAAACTGAACACACTTTATTACTGCAATTGCGAAAAAGTATGAAGGAATTGTTCAAAATTCACCAAAATTTCACCACAGTGTCTTAAAGCCTTAAAAGTATTGCACACCAAATTTGGAAGCTTTAACCCTTAAAATAACGGAACCGGAGCCGTTTTTATCTTTAACCCCTTTACAGTCCCTGGTATCTGCTTTGCTGAGACCCAACCAAGCCCAAAGGGGAATACGATACCAAATGACGCCTTCAGAAAGTCTTTTTTACGTATCAGAGCTCCTCACACATGCGACTGCATGTCATGCTTCTCAAAAACAAGTGCGCAATACCGGCGCGAAAATGAGGCTCTGCCTATGATTAGGGAAAGCCCCTAGAGAATAAGGTGTCTAAAACAGTGCCTGCCGATATTATTTTACAAAAATACCCAGATTAAATGATTCCTCAAGGCTAAATATGTTTATATATGAATCGATTTAGCCCAGAAAATGTCTACAGTCTTAACAAGCCCTTGTGAAGCCCTTATTTACTCTGTAATAAAAATGGCTTACCGGATCCCATAGGGAAAATGACAGCTTCCAGCATTACATCGTCTTGTTAGAATGTGTCATACCTCAAGCAGCAAAAGTCTGCTCACTGTTCCCCCAACTGAAGTTAATTCCTCTCAACAGTCCTGTGTGGAACAGCCATCGATTTTAGTAAAGGTTGCTAAAATCATTTTCCTCTTACAAACAGAAATCTTCATCTCTTTTCTGTTTCAGAGTAAATAGTACATACCAGCACTATTTTAAAATAACAAACTCTTGATTGAATAATAAAAACTACAGTTAAACACTAAAAAACTCTAAGCCATCTCCGTGGAGATGTTGCCTGTACAACGGCAAAGAGAATGACTGGGGTAGGCGGAGCCTAGGAGGGATCATGTGACCAGCTTTGCTGGGCTCTTTGCCATTTCCTGTTGGGGAAGAGAATATCCCCACAAGTAAGGATGACGCCGTGGACCGGACACACCTATGTTGGAGAAATACAAGTGAAATAGAAATGAAGTCCATTCAAAAAAATGTGAAGGTGAAATAGCCAAATATCAAACAAAGAATTCTTTCTTAAAATAAAACTAGATAACATATAAATTCAATATTTGTATAAGATATATAAAAAAAGTGGTTAGTGCTTATCGTAAAAGGTCCCAAAAAATGATAGTGAGCGATATCTCAACGAGTAAAAAGTCTTGGAAGGTGAATAAGAACTCAGGTGTGGTAGTAGTATGTATAAATGCGATAGGCTGCTGGTCTTGGAGATGTGATCAAACAGTGTAACTAAAAAATAAACAAAAAAAAGACAGCGCCTCATAGTGCAGATAAATTTCGTAAGCTTGGGTCACAGAAAGAGGTGAACAGTAGTAGGTATACTCACAAGAGTACTGGCACTCTTATTTAAAGGAGTGCGTATGGGCAGGCTGACGTTCTACAGCAGTCAGTACGCTGAGACAGATGGCATCCGAACTTCAAAGGAATGGCTGTGGGCTCTCCTCCACATGCAAACGGGGATAGTCTGGATCAGCGCTTTGTTGGAACAAACATCTTTCACTGAATGCGTCTTCCACTTAGGGCTGGTAATCACCAAAGATATCCCAGAGATGATAAAAGCTGTTTTCAGAGCAGGAACCCTTGCGATAACAATAGGGTATAAACAAATAAAAAAGCCAAATGACAAGGCTTGTTAATATAAACTGAGAACAATTTATTTTTGAGCTTAAACGCGTTTCTCGGCCGCAAGCTCCTGGCCGTTTCCTCAGGTATGATTAACCATTCAGGAATGGGAAAAAAATGCAAACAGCATAGCCCTCTGAGCATAAAAAAAGGCAAGCGGCATATAGGATGTGGGGTTTAAGTAATTCAATTATTTGGCGTCAAGTATGACGCACAACGCAAAATAAAAAATGTTGCCGCTAACAACAACCGGAAATGACACAACTCGGGTCATGGCAGACGCAACCTTGTGCGAAGAAACCTGGCGTCAACTAAGACGCCGGAAATGACGAATTTGCGTCACCGAACGTACCTTTGCGCCAAAAAATTATTGCGCAAAAAAGACGCAATTAATATCAGCATTTTGCGACCTCGCAAGCCTAATTTTGCCCGCAAAATTTAATGAAAAAAACTATACCCCAGGTAAGAACTTCCTAAAATATGTTTCCCAATTTTGAAAATGATAGTCTGCAAAATGAAATATACTGAAAACCTGAATCATGGCAAATATAAGTACAATACATATATTTAGAACTATATATAAATACATAAAGTGCCAAACCATAGCTGAGAGTGTTTTAAGTAATGAAAACATACTTACCAAAAGACACCCATCCACATATAGTAGATAGCCAAACCAGTACTGAAACGGTTATCAGTAGAGGTAATGGTAAATTGAGAGTATATCGTCGATCTGAAAAGGGAGGTAGGAGATGAATCTCTATGACAGATAACAGAGAACCTATTAAATAGATCCCCGTTAAGACCATTGCATTCAATAGGTGATACTCTCTTTACGTCCCTCTGACATTCGCTGTACTCTGAGAGGAATCGGGCTTCAAAATGCTGAGAATTGCATGTCAACGTAGAAATCTTAGCACAAACTTACTTCACCACCTCCATAGGAGGCAAAGTTTGTAAAACTGAATTGTGGGTGTGGTGAGGGGTGTATTTATAGGCATTTTGAGGTTTGGGAAACTTTGCCCCTCCTGGTAGGATTGAATATCCCATACGTCACTAGCTCATGGACTCTTGCCAATTACATGAAAGAAATAGATAGATAACGCCTTTACTTTCCTTTACCCAGCTTTGCACAACCAACATTTTCACATTAGACAGTGCTCATTCATGTGTGCCATATAGATAGCAGTGTCTAACTGTAGTGCACGGGAGCAAGCACAATGTTATCTATATGGCACACATGAATTAGTGTCGTACAGCGGTGGGGAAGATGGTTGCCCAGTGTACAGCGGTGGGGAAGATGGTTGCCCAGTGTGCAGCGGTGGGGAAGATGGTTGCCCAGTGTGCAGCGGTGGGGAAGATGGTTGCCCAGTGTACAGCGGTGGGGAAGATGGTTGCCCAGTGTACAGCGGTGGGGAAGATGGTTGCCCAGTGTACAGCGGTATGAAAGATGGTTGCCCAGTGTACAGCGGTATGAAGATGGTTGCCCAGTGTACAGCGGTGGGAAGATGGTTGCCCAGTGTACAGAGGTGGGAAGATGGTTGCCCAGTGTACAGAGGTGGGAAGATGGTTGCCCAGTGTACAGAGGTGGGAAGATGGTTGCCCAGTGTACAGAGGTGGGAAGATGGTTGCCCAGTGTACAGAGGTGGGAAGATGGTTGCCCAGTGTACAGAGGTGGGAAGATGGTTGCCCAGTGTACAGAGGTGGGAAGAAGGTTGCCCAGTGTACAGAGGTGGGAAGATGGTTGCCCAGTGTACAGAGGTGGGAAGATGGTTGCCCAGTGTACAGAGGTGGGAAGATGGTTGCCCAGTGTACAGAGGTGGGAAGATGGTTGCCCAGTGTACAGAGGTGGGAAGATGGTTGCCCAGTGTACAGAGGTGGGAAGATGGTTGCCCAGTGTACAGAGGTGGGAAGATGGTTGCCCAGTGTACAGAGGTGGGAAGATGGTTGCCCAGTGTACAGAGGTGGGAAGATGGTTGCCCAGTGTACAGAGGTGGGAAGATGGTTGCCAAGTGTACAGAGGTGGGAAGATGGTTGCCCAGTGTACAGAGGTGGGAAGATGGTTGCTCAGTGTACAGAGGTGGGAAGATGGTTGCTCAGTGTACAGAGGTGGGAAGATGGTTGCCCAGTGTACAGAGGTGGGAAGATGGTTGCCCAGTGTACAGAGGTGGGAAGATGGTTGCCCAGTGTACAGAGGTGGGAAGATGGTTGCCCAGTGTACAGAGGTGGGAAGATGGTTGCTCAGTGTACAGAGGTGGGAAGATGGTTGCTCAGTGTACAGAGGTGGGAAGATGGTTGCCCAGTGTACAGAGGTGGGAAGATGGTTGCCCAGTGTACAGAGGTGGGAAGATGGTTGCCCAGTGTACAGAGGTGGGAAGATGGTTGCCCAGTGTACAGAGGTGGGAAGATGGTTGCCCAGTGTACAGAGGTGGGAAGATGGTTGCTCAGTGTACAGAGGTGGGAAGATGGTTGCTCAGTGTACAGAGGTGGGAAGATGGTTGCTCAGTGTACAGAGGTGGGAAGATGGTTGCTCAGTGTACAGAGGTGGGAAGATGGTTGCTCAGTGTACAGAGGTGGGAAGATGGTTGCTCAGTGTACAGAGGTGGGAAGATGGTTGCTCAGTGTACAGAGGTGGGAAGATGGTTGCTCAGTGTACAGAGGTGGGAAGATGGTTGCTCAGTGTACAGAGGTGGGAAGATGGTTGCTCAGTGTACAGAGGTGGGAAGATGGTTGCTCAGTGTACAGAGGTAGGACATGTACTGGTGCTTGTAGGATATAGTTACCTGGAAGTGAGGGTCAGTGTCACACTCTCCGATCTGTTGCAATAGTTCCCCACTGGTCTGGCCCACGTTCCCTGCAGCCTGAAGAAGGACCTGACGAGGCTGGAGATGAGAAGACACAGAGACATTCAACAAACACATGTGAGATGGAATCAGATGGTTCAAAAATTACTGCACAATGTGACATAAACCAGTTAACTTATTAATTTATTAGTAGGTCACACAACTACATTACTGCACAATGTGAGATTAAACCAGTTAACATATTAATTAGGAGGTCACACAACTACATTACTGCCCAATGTGTAGGTCACACAACTACATTACTGCACAATGTGTAGGTCACACAACTACATTACTGCACAATGTGTAGGTCACACAACTACGTTACTGCACAATGTGAGATTAAACCAGATAACATATTAATTAGTAGGTCACACAACTACATTACTGCACAATGTGAGATTAAACCAGTTAATGTATTAATTAGTAGGTCACACAACTACATTACTGCACAATGTGTAGGTCACACAACTGCATTACTGCACAATGTGTAGGTCACACAACTACATTACTGCACAATGTGTAGGTCACACAACTACATTACTGCACAATGTGAGATTAAACCAGATAACATATTAATTAGTAGGTCACACAACTACATTACTGCACAATGTGAGATTAAACCAGTTAACATATTAATTAGTAGGTCACACAACTACATTACTGCACAATGTGAGATTAAACCAGTTAACATATTAATTAGTAGTTCACACAACTACATTACTGCACAATGTGAGATTAAACCAGATAACATATTAATTAGTAGGTCACACAACTACATTACTGCACAATGTGAGATTAAACCAGTTAATTTATTAATTAGCAGGTTACACAACTACATTACTGCACAATGTGAGATTAAACCAGATAACATTAATTAGTAGGTTACACAACTACATTACTGCACAATGTGAGATTAAACCAGATAACATATTAATTAGTAGGTCACACAACTACATTACTGCACAATGTGAGATTAAACCAGTTAACATTAATTAGTAGGTCGCACAACTACATTACTGCACAATGTGAGATTAAACCAGTTAATGTATTAATTAGTAGGTCGCACAAGTACATTACTGCACAATGTGAGATTAAACCAGTTAATGTATTAATTAGTAGGTCGCACAAGTACATTACTGCACAATGTGAGATTAAACCAGTTAATTTATTAATTAGGTCACACAACTACATTACTGCACAATGTGAGATTAAACCAGATAACATATTAATTAGTAGGTCACACAACTACATTACTGCACAATGTGAGATTAAACCAGATAACATTAATTAGTAGGTAACAACTACATTACTACACAATGTGAGATTAAACCAGTTAATTTATTAATTAGTAGGTAACACAACTACATTACTGCACAATGTGAGATTAAACCAGATAACATATTAATTAGTAGGTCACACAACTACATTACTGCACAATGTGAGATTAAACCAGTTAACATTAATTAGTAGGTCACACAACTACATTACTGCACAATGTGAGATTAAACCAATTAATGTATTAATTAGTAGGTCACACAACTACATTACTGCACGATGTGAGATTAAACCAGTTAACATTAATTAGTAGATCACACAACTACATTACTGCACAATGTGAGATTAAACCAGATAACATTAATTAGTAGGTCACACAACTACATTACTGCACAATGTGAGATTAAACCAATTAATGTATTAATTAGTAGATCACACAACTACATTACTGCACAATGTGAGATTAAACCAGTTAATGTATTAATTAGTAGGTCGCACAACTACATTACTGCACAATGTGAGATTAAACCAGTTAATGTATTAATTAGTAGGTCGCACAACTACATTACTGCACAATGTGAGAATAAACCAGTTAATGTATTAATTAGTAGGTCGCACAACTACATTACTGCACAATGTGAGATTAAACCAGTTAATGTATTAATTAGTAGATCACACAACTACATTACTAAATAAATGTATTTCTTTCTTGACACAAATCCACGGATCATCTCCAATTACTACTGGGAATATCACTCCTGGCCAGCAGGAGGCGGCAAAGAGCACCACAGCAAAGCTGTTAAATATCACCTCCCTTCCCTCCAACCCCAGTCATTCGACCGAAGGAAAAAGAGAGAAAGGAAGTAACCCAAGGTGCAGAGGTGCCTGAGGTTTATATAACAAAGAAAAACTGTCTGTAAAAATATAGGGCGGGCCGTGGACTCACCATGTCAAGAAATAAATACATTTATCAGGTAAGCATAAATTTGGTTTTCTTTCTAATGACACAGTGAGTCCACAGATCATCTCTAATTACTATTGTGAATCAATAACCAAGCTAGAGGACACATATGATAAAGGGAGGGACAAGACAGGGAACCTAAACAGAAGGCACCACTGTTTGATGAACCTTTCTCCCAAAAGAAGCCTCAGCTGAGGCAAAAGTATCAAATTTATAGAATTTTGAAAAAAAGTGTGCATAGATGACCAAGTAGCAGCCTTGCAAATCTGTTCCACAGAAGCTTCATTTTTGAACGCCCAGGAAGAAGAAACAGCCCTAGTGGAATGAGCCGTGACTCTCTCAGGAGGCTGCTGTCCAGCAGTTTCAAAGGCCAAGCAAATTATACTCTTCAGCCACAAAGAAAGAGAAGTAGCCGTAGCTTTCTGACCCTTGCGTTTTCCAGAGAAAACAACAAATAAAGCAGAAGACTGGCGAAAATCCTTAGTCTCCTGCAAATAGTATTTCAACGCACGCACCACATCTAGGTTGTGTAGCAGACGCTCTTTCTGAGAAGAAGGGTTAGGACACAAAGAAGGAACAATGAATTCTTGATTAATGTTCCTATCCGAAACCACTTTAGGGAGGAACCCTTACTTAGTACGCATAACTACCTTATCCGAATGGAAAATAAGGTAAGGGGCTCATACTGCAACGCTGAGAGCTCAGTGACTCTTCGAGCAGAAGAAATTGCAACAAGAAACAAAACTTTCCAAGATAACATCTTAACATCTAAAGAATGCATAGGCTCAAACGGAGCCTGTTGAATAACTTTCTGAACAAGGTTAAGACTCCAGTGAGGAGTAACAGGTTTGAACACAGGCCTGATTCTGACCAAGGCCTGACAGAAGGATTGTACATCTGGCACGTTTGCCAGACGTTTATGCAACAATATAGATAAGGCAGAAATGTGCCCCTTCAAGGTACTAGCAGATAATCCCTTCTCCAGACCCTCCTGTAGAAAAGACAAAATTCTAGGAATCCAAACTCTACTCCAAGAGTAGCCTTTGGATTCACACCAATACAGATATTTACGCCATATCTTATAGTAAATCTTTCTGGCTAACGAGCCTGAATCATGGTCTCAATGACCAACTCAGAAAAACCACGCTTAGATAGAATTAAGCGTTCAATCTCCAAGCTGTCAGCTTCAGAGAAACAAGATTTGGATGAAGGAAGGGCCCTTGAAGTAGAAGGTCTTTCCTCAGTAGAAGTCTCCAAGGTGGAAGAGATGACATCTCCACTAGGTCTGCATACGAGATCCTGCGAGGCCACGCCGGTGCAATGAGGATCACCGACGCCCTCTCCTGTTTGGTTCGAGAAATGACCCATGGAAGGAGAGCTAACGGAGGAAAACATAATTTATGTAAGAACTTACCTGATAAATTCATTTCTTTCATATTAGCAAGAGTCCATGAGCTAGTGACGTATGGGATATACATTCCTACCAGGAGGGGCAAAGTTTTCCAAACCTCAAAATGCCTACAAATACACCCCTCACCACACCCACAAATCAGTTTAACGAATAGCCAAGAAGTGGGGTGATAAGAAAAAAGTGCGAAAGCATAAAAAAAAATAAGGAATTGGAATAATTGTGCTTTATACAAAAAAATCATAACCACCACAAAAAGGGTGGGCCTCATGGACTCTTGCTAATATGAAAGAAATGAATTTATCAGGTAAGTTCTTACATAAATTATGTTTTCTTTCATGTAATTAGCAAGAGTCCATGAGCTAGTGACGTATGGGATAATGACTACCCAAGATGTGGATCTTCCACGCAAGAGTCACTAGAGAGGGAGGGATAAAATAAAGACAGCCAATTCCGCTGAAAATAATCCACACCCAAAACAAAGTTTAAATCTTATAATGAAAAAAACTGAAATTATAAGCAGAAGAATCAAACTGAAACAGCTGCCTGAAGTACTTTTCTACCAAAAACTGCTTCAGAAGAAGAAAACACATCAAAATGGTAGAATTTAGTAAAAGTATGCAAAGAAGACCAAGTTGCTGCTTTGCAAATCTGATCAACCGAAGCTTCATTCCTAAATGCCCAGGAAGTAGAAACTGACCTAGTAGAATGAGCTGTAATCCTTTGAGGCGGAGTTTTACCCGACTCAACATAAGCATGATGAATTAAAGACTTTAACCAAGACGCCAAAGAAATGGCAGAGGCCTTCTGACCTTTCCTAGAACCGGAAAAGATAACAAATAGACTAGAAGTCTTTCGGACATTTTTAGTAGCTTCAACATAATATTTCAAAGCTCTAACTACATCCAAAGAATGCAACGATCTTTCCTTAGAATTCTTAGGATTAGGATACAATGAAGGAACCACAATTTCTCTACTAATGTTGTTAGAATTCACAACCTTAGGTAAAAATTTAAAAGAAGTTCGCAACACCGCCTTATCCTGATGAAAAATCAGAAAAGGAGACTCACAAGAAAGAGCAGATAATTCAGAAACTCTTCTAGCAGAAGAGATGGCCAAAAGAAACAAAACTTTCCAAGAAAGTAATTTAATGTCCAGCGAATGCATAGGTTCAAACGGAGGAGCTTGAAGAGCCCCCAGAACCAAATTCAAACTCCAAGGAGGAGAAATTGACTTAATAACAGGTTTTATACGAACCAAAGCCTGTACAAAACAATGAATATCAGGAAGACTAGCAATCTTTCTGTGGAAAAGAACAGAAAGAGCAGAGATTTGTCCTTTCAAGGAACTTGTAGACAAACCTTTATCCAAACCATCCTGAAGAAACTGTAAAGTTCTAGGAATTCTAAAAGAATGCCAAGAAAAATGATGAGAAAAACACCAAGAAATGTAAATCTTCCAGACTCGATAATATATCTTCCTAGATACAGATTTACGAGCCTGTAACATAGTTTTAATTACTGAGTCAGAGAAACCTCTATGACTGAGAATCAAGCGTTCAATCTCCATACCTTCAAATTTAAGGATTTGAGATCCTGATGGAAAAAAGGACCTTGCGATAGAAGGTCTGGTCTTAATGGAAGAGTCCACGGTTGGCAAGTGGCCATCCGGACAAGATCCGCATACCAAAACCTGTGAGGCCATGCTGGAGCCACCAGCAGAACCAACGAGCACTCCTTTAGAATCTTGGAAATCACTCTTGGAAGGAGAACTAGAGGTGGAAAGATATAGGCAGGATGATACTTCCAAGGAAGTGACAATGCATCCACTGCCTCTGCCTGAGGATCCCTGGATCTGGACAGATACCTGGGAAGTTTCTTGTTAAGATGAGAAGCCATCAGATCTATTTCTGGAAGTCCCCACATTTGAACAATCTGAAGAAATACCTCTGGGTGAAGAGACCATTCGCCGGATGTAACGTTTGGCGACTGAGATAATCCGCTTCCCAATTGTCTATACCTGGGATATGAACCGCAGAAATTAGACAGGAGCTGGATTCCGCCCATACCAGTATTCGAGATACTTCTTTCATAGCCAGAGGACTGTGAGTCCCTCCTTGATGATTGACATATGCCACGGTTGTGACATTGTCCGTCTGAAAACAAATGAACGACTCTCTCTTTAGAAGAGGCCATGACTGAAGAGCTCTGAAAATTGCACGGAGTTCCAAAATGTTGATTGGTAATCTCGCCTCCTGAGATTCCCAAACCCCTTGTGCTGTCAGAGACCCCCAAACAGCTCCCCAACCTGTGAGACTTGCATCTGTTGAAATCACAGTCCAGGTCGGAAGAACAAAAGAAGCCCCCTGAACTAAACGATGGTGGTCTGTCCACCACGTCAGAGAGTGTCGTACAATCGGTTTTAAAGATATTAATTGAGATATCTTTGTATAATCCCTGCACCACTGGTTCAGCATACAGAGCTGAAGAGGTCGCATGTGAAAACGAGCAAAGGGGATCGCGTCCGATGCAGCAGTCATAAGACCTAGAATTTCCATGCATAAGGCTACCGAAGGGAATGATTGAGACTGAAGGTTTCGACAAGCTGAAACCAATTTTAGACGTCTCTTGTCCGTCAGAGACAGAGTCATGGACACTGAATCTATCTGGAAACCTAAAAAGGTTACCCTTGTCTGAGGAATCAATGAACTTTTTGGTAAATTGATCCTCCAACCATGTTCTTGAAGAAACAATACAAGTCGAATCGTATGAGATTCTGCTAAATGTGAAGACTGAGCAAGTACCAAGATATCGTCCAAATAAGGAAATACCAAAATACCCTGTTCTCTGATTACAGATAGAAGGGCACCGAGAACCTTTGTAAAAATCCTTGGAGCTGTTGCTAGGGCAAACGGCAGAGCCACAAACTGGTAATGCTTGTCTAGGAAAGAGAATCTCAGAAACTGATAGTGATCTGGATGAATCGGAATATGCAGATATGCATCCTGTAAATCTATTGTGGACATATAATGCCCTTGCTGAACAAAAGGCAGAATAGTCCTTATAGTTACCATTTTGAATGTTGGTATCCTTACATAATGATTCAATATTTTTAAATCCAGAACTGGTCTGAAGGAATTCTCCTTCTTTGGTACAATGAAGAGATTTGAGTAAAACCCCAGCCCCTGATCCAGAACTGGAACTGGCACAATTACTCCAGCTAACTCTAGATCTGAAACACATTTCAGAAATGCTTGAGCCTTCACTGGATTTACTGGGACGTGGGAAAGAAAAAATCTTCTTGCAGGAGGCCTTATCTTGAAGCCTATTCTGTACCCTAGTGAAACAATGTTCTGAATCCAAAGATTGTGAATCGAATTGATCCAAATTTCTTTGAAAAATCGTAATCTGCCCCCTACCAGCTGGGCTGGAATGAGGGCCGCACCTTCATGTTGACTTGGGAGCTGGCTTTGGCTTTCTAAAAGGCTTGGATTTATTCCAGACTGGAGATGGTTTCCAGACTGATACCGCTCCTGTAGGGGAAGGATCAGGCTTTTGTTCCTTATTGTGACGAAAGGAACGAAAACGATTAGTAGACCTAAATTTACCTTTAGATTTTTTATCCTGTGGTAAAAAAGTTCCTTTCCCCCCAGTAACAGTTGAAATGATGGAATCCAACTGTGAACCAAATAATTTATTACCCTGGAAAGAAAGGGAAAGCAAATTTGACCGGAAGACATATCAGCATTCCAAGTTTTAAGCCATAAAGCTCTTCTAGCTAAAATAGCTAGAGACATATACCTGACATCAACCCTAATGATATCAAAGATGGCATCACAAATAAAATTATTAGCATGTTGAAGAAGATTAACAATGCTATGAGAATTATGATCTGTTACTTGCTGCGCTAAAGCTTCCAACCAAAAAGTTGAAGCTGCAGCAACATCCGCTAAAGATATAGCAGGTCTAAGAAGATTACATGAACATAAGTAAGCTTTTCTTAGAAAGGATTCAATTTTCCTATCTAAAGGATCCTTAAAGGAAGTACTATCTGCCGTAGGAATAGTAGTACGTTTAGCAAGAGTAGAGATAGCCCCATCAACTTTAGGGATTTTGTCCCAAAACTCCAATATGTCAGATGGCACAGGATATAATTGCTTAAAACGTTTAGAAGGAGTAAAAGAATTACCCAAATTATTCCATTCCCTGGAAATTACTTCAGAAATAGCATCAGGGACAGGAAAAACTTCTGGAATAACTACAGGAGATTTAAAAACCTTATTTAAACGTTTAGATTTAGTATCAAGAGGACCAGAATCCTCTATTTCTAATGCAATTAAGACTTCTTTAAGTAAAGAACGAATAAATTCCATTTTGAATAAATATGAAGATTTATCAGCATCAACCTCTGAAACAGAATCCTCTGAACCAGAGGAATCATTATCAGAATCAGAATGATGATGTTCATTAAAAAATTCATCTGAAAAATGAGAAGTTTTAAAAGACCTTTTACGTTTACTAGAAGGAGGAATAACAGACATAGCCTTCTTAATGGATTTAGAAACAAAATCTCTTATGTTAACAGGAACACTGAGTATTAGATGTTGATGGAACAGCAACAGGTAATGTAACATTACTAAAGGAAATATTATCTGCATTAACAAGTTTGTCATGACATTCATTACAAACAACAGCTGGAGGAACAGATACCACAAGTTTACAGCAAATACACTTAACTTTGGTAGATCCAGCATCAGGCAGCGATTTTCCAGAAGTATCTTCTGATTCAGGATCAATCTGAGACATCTTGCAATATGTAAAAGAAAAAACAACATATAAAGCAAAATTGATCAAATTACTTAAATGACAGTTTCAGGAATGGGAAAAAATGCCAGTGAACAAGCTTCTAGCAACCAGAAGCAAATAAACAATGAGACTTAAATAATGTGGAGACAATAATGACGCCCATATTTTTTGGCGCCAAAAAAGACGCCCACATTATTTGGCGCCTAAATGCTTTTAGCGACAAAAATGACGCCACATCCGGAACGCCAACATTTTTGGCGCAAAAACGTCAAAAATGACGCAACTTCCGGCGACAAGTATGACGCCGGAAATAACAAAGAAAAATTTTTTGCGCCAAAAAAGTCAGCGCCAAGAATGACGCAATAAAATGAAGCATTTTCAGCCCCCGCGAGCCTAACAGCCCACAGGGAAAAAAGTCAAATTTTAAGGTAAGAAAATTGATTATTCAAATGCATTATCCCAAATAATGAAACTGACTGTCTGAAATAAGGAATATTGAACATCCTGAATCAAGGCAAATAAATGTTTAAACACAAATATTTAGAACTTTATATAAAAGTGCCCAACCATAGCTTAGAGTGTCACAAAAATAAGACTTACTTACCCCAGGACACTCATCTACATGTAGTAGAAAGCCAAACCAGTACCGAAACGAGAATCAGTAGAGGTAATGGTATATATAAGAGTATATCGTCGATCTGAAAAGGGAGGTAAGAGATGAATCTCTACGACCGATAACAGAGAACCTATGAAATAGACCCCGTAGAAGGAGATCATTGAATTCAAATAGGCAATACTCTCTTCACATCCCTCTGACATTCACTGCACGCTGAGAGGAAAACCGGGCTCCAACCTGCTGCGGAGTGCATATCAACGTAGAATCTAGCACAAACTTACTTCACCACCTCCACAGGAGGCAAAGTTTGTAAAACTGATTTGTGGGTGTGGTGAGGGGTGTATTTGTAGGCATTTTGAGGTTTGGGAAACTTTGCCCCTCCTGGTAGGAATGTATATCCCATAAGTCACTAGCTCATGGACTCTTGCTAATTACATGAAAGAAATAGGTATGCTAGACTGAAGTTCCAAGGAACCGCCAGAGCATCTATCAGTACAGCCTGAGGATCCCTTGACCTCGACCCGTACCTCTGCATTCTGTCGAGATGCCATAAGATCAAGCTCTGGCTGTCCCCATTTGAGAATCAAGTTGGAAAACACTTCGGGATGGAGTTCCCACTCCCCGGGTGAAAGGTCTGTCTGCTCAGAAAATATGCTTCCCAATTGTCCACTCCTGGAAAGTGGGTCGCAGATAGACAGCAGTTGTGGGTCTCCGCCCACTAAATCATTTTGGCTACCTCTGTCATAGCCAAGGAGTTCCTCCCTGATGGTTGAGGTAAGCCACTGAAGTTATGTTGTCCGACTAGAACCTGACAAACCGGGCTGAAGCTAACTGAGGCCAGGCGAGCATTGAAGACTTTCCACAGCTCTAGGATGTTTATGGGGAGAACAGACTCCTCCAGAGTCCATGTCCCCTGAGCCTTTAGTAAGCCCCAGTCTGCTCCCCATCCCAGCAGGCTGGCGTCCGTTATCACAATCACCCAGGTGGGTCTGCAGAAGCAGGTTCCCTGGGAGAGATGTTCCTGAGACAACCACAAAAGGAGAATCTCTTGTCGCCAGATCCAAATGTAATCGCAGGGACAGATCCGCATAATCCCCGTTCCATTGCCTGAGCATGCATAACTGCAGAGGTCTGAGATGGAACCGGGCAAACGGAATGATGTTCATGGCAGCTACCATCAGACCGATCATCTCCATACATTGAGCCACTGACGGCCACGGAGAGGACTGAAGGGCCAGACAAGAGTTAAAGATCTTTGATTTTCTTATCTCTGTCAGAAATATCTTCATTGATAAGGAATCTATTATGGTTCCCAAGAACACTACCCTTGTAGCTGGGATCAAACTATTTCCAAGTTTACCTTCAATCCGTAAGAATGCAGAAAAGACAACATCTCTGTGTGGGAGTTCGCTTGTTGAAAGGATGGCGTCTGAACCAGAATGTCGTCCAGATAAGGCGGCACTGCAATACCCTGCAACAGGAGCACCGCCAACAGAGATCCCAGGACCTTTGGAAAAAATCCTGGGAGCTGTGGCAAGGCCGAATGGAAGAGCCACAAACTGGAAGTGTTTGTCTAGAAAAGCAAACCTCAGAAACTTGTGATGATCCCTGTGGATGGGAACATGCAGGTACGCATCCTTTAAATCCACTGTTGTCATGAAATGACCCTTTTTGAACCAAGGGAAGAATGGAACGAATAGTTTCCATCTTGAATGACGGTACTCTGAGGAACTTGTTTAGACTTTTGAGATCTAAAATAGGTCTAAAAGTTCCCTCTTTTTTGGGAATCATGAACAGATTGGAGTAAAATCCCAGACCTTGTTCCTGAATTGGAACAGGAACTATCACTTCCAGGTCGGAAAGGTCTCGGACACAGTGTAAGAATGCCTCTTTTTTTATCTGGTTTACAGATAGATAATCTTGAGAGCAGAAACCTGCCCCTGGGAGGAAAGGTCTTGAACTCTAGTTTGTATCCCTGGGACACGATTTTCACCGCCCAGGGATCCGGAACATCCCGAACCCATGCCTGAGTGAAGAAAGTCTGCCCCCCACAAGATCTGCTCCCGGATTGGGGGCAGACCCTTCATGCTGACTTTGAGTCCCTAACGGGCTTCTTGGATTGCTTCCCCTTGTTCCAAGACTGGTTGGGCCTCCAGGAAGGCTTGGACTGCTCCTGCTTGGCAGAGGAAGTCTTACCCTTGAAGTTTCGAAAGGAACAAACTTTACTCTGACGTCCCTTTTGCTTATTCCTCTTATCCTGAGGGAGGAAATGACCCTTACCTCCTGTAATGTCTGAAATAATTTTAGCAAAGCCTGGCCCAAACAAGGTCTTACCCTTGTAGGGAATCGCCAAAAGCTTAAACTTAGATGACACATCCGCAGACCATTATTTCAACCATAAGGCTTTGTGGGCCAGTACTGCAAAACCAGAAATCTTTGCTCCTAACTTAATAACTTGTAGGGAAGCATCCGTAATAAAGGAATTGGCCAACTTAAGAGCCTTGATCCTATCCTGTATCTCCTCAAGGGGAGTATCTGTCTGAATAGAATCAGACAACGCATCAAACCAGTATGCCGCCGCCCTGGTGATGGTAGCAATACACACCGCAGGTTGCCATTGTAAACCCTGGTGTACATACATCTTTTTAAGTAACCCTTCCAACTTTGTATCCATAGGGTCCTTAAAGGAACAGCTATCCCCTATGGGAATAGTGGTTCTCTTAGCCAAAGTGGAAATTGCCCCTTCCACCTTGGGGACCGTCTGCCAGGACTCCTTGATAGAGTCAGCTATAGAAAACATCTTCTTAAAAATTGGGGATGGAGAAAAAGGGATATCAGGTCTCTCCCATTCTTGAGCAATAATCTCTGTAGCCCGGTCTGGTACCGGAAAAACCTCCACCGTGGAAGGAACGTCTATTTGTTTAACTTACTAGACTTCTCAGGGTTGATTACGACAGTCATTTCGGAGTCGTCCAAGGTAGCCAAAACCTCTTTAAGTAACACCAAGAGGTGCTCTATCTTAAACCTGAAGGATACAACTGTCGTTTAAATGTTAAAAGTAACTTTATTTTCTAATAGCAGAGCAGCGGCTCTAGAGAAACCCAGACAGCCTCCTGCTGAGGTGCTTACCTGTCCTGCTAGCCACCGGAGTCAATAGAAATTAAAGATCTGGACTCAAACCAGAACTGCTCCCACCGGCTATCAGGCGATCGTTCTCCCGGACTTCTGAGAATTCAGAGCCGCAACAAAATATGACACTCTTCCGGCCCTCAGGAAGTGAAGAAAAAGCGTGCAAAAAATCTTAGCTGCTTCCTAAAAGCTCCGCCCATCGTGGGCGTACCCAGCTGAGACTTCCCGGTCAGCATTATGAGCAAGTAAAGCTGCCGAGAGAAACCACAAGTCAAACACACTACAAAGTTGTTCTATCCCTGACCGGAACACACTGGAGTAAAAGACTAACTGAGCCATATACAATAAAGAGTCCCCAGTGCCTGCACAAATTGCCTCACATTATCCTATTAACCTATAATAGGATTAATGTATTTAACGTCCCAACAGTTTTAACTGTTAAAGTGCCAAAAATGTTCTTCCCCTTTTAGAAAATTAAACTCAGCACTTACCTTAATGTAAATCTGCCTGGCAGCAGGGCAGCTCACTAGGTTTGAGAGGCATTCTCCCTCAAATGGGCCTGTGGAAAAAAAAGAGACTGAGTAATCCTACTCAGGCTTTCCAGTTAGGGCAGCAAAACTATTTTGGAGGCACAGTGAACATTATACCCCACAAGTTCCCAATTGCTTAAAAGCCACCACTGCTCTACTGAAGAGACTGACATGGGCTACGGCTAAACCCCAGGAAGGAGCAGAACAAACTTGCTCTGCTGTAAAATAAAAAAATCTTGATTGAAGAATCTTCTTTCAGACACCTAAACTTTACCACCTCCTTGCTTTTTTTTTTGTCTTTTTTTTTATTTATAATTTTTTTATTGAGAACAACAAAGTATACATTTAATTATGTGCAAAAACACAAGAGGGCGCTAAAGTGGCCTAATATGTCAAAAGCCTACTAAAATACAAAAGGACACATAATATATCCCCAATGTGAAGAAAGATATAAAAATGGATAGTAACACCTCATTAAATAAAATATAAAACACAGTAAAAAAGTCCACAATATAATATATTTGGAAAACTGTCCGTATTGTAGAGGTATAGTCTGATATTTCAAGGCCGACAACAATGGTGACCAGGTGTTCAGGCTGCACTTCCCTTTCTTCCAAATCCAACAAGTGAATCTGTAGGGATTTGAAACAAACAGACGACCAATGTGTGTATCCACAGCAATAATATCCCAACGTGCAGCAGTATTCTATACACAGGGTACTCACAATCTTGCCGAGCACACCAATGTGTTTGTGGAAACAGACTGGTTGTCAGAGCAAACCAGCTTGCTCTCTCCGGTATGTACTCTCCTCACAGCGGTCAAATAGTGACAGGCTCACCTTCTCTTCCCCAGCGGTATGGTAATGAGAAACTCACTTCTTAGGAATTGCAAGCAATGATGTAAAAACAAGTCCTTTAATCGTTAGCAAAACAATCCTTATAACAAAAGCGAGTGAACAAAGTTTAAAATGTGGTATTTTTTACGCGTTTCTCGGCTCACTTGGCCGTTTCATCAGGCATAATAAAACATACTTTCAAACCGGCTTATATTGCCGCTCATTACCAAACCTCTAATAATCCCCCTCCCCCTTTCTGCTTGGGGGTGTGTGAATTTGAGCCAATCTCTGCCTAATCTCCTCAGGCATAAACGTAACTGACCCAGCTGTTTTGTCCTATTACCAATGGGGGTACTCGATCTCACATGTTGATCAATTACCCTAATTTTAACCCATACATCAATGTACATTGTGATAATGAAAACCTATGAAACCCATGATTGCGGTCAAACAAAATCCCTATTAACATAGTAAATCATTATACTATGCGGATATTCACAATGGCTAGGAACATTACCAGGACTCGTACAGAAACATGACCAGCTCAACTTGTGTACAGCGATAATGGTACCAGTTATCCTCCAATGTGCGACCAAAATAGTGGTCTCAACTAAAAAATCCCATATTATTTAAAAAGGCTAAAACCAAAGTGATAAAAGTACTAATGCTAAAAAATGCCATGGGTTCTCTAGCTGCCTTAAAGAGGTATACAATGCCAAAAATACATTCATATAATATACGGTACAATCTACATATCACATCAACATTGCAACCTTAATATGTACCCCGCAGGTCAAAGTCCTCATATTTTTCTCCCCTTTATAGATTGGTACAGAGCTATCTTGGACCCTTGGTATATGGAAATTATGTGACTAGAGGTAACATTAAACATGTGTAGAAAAATACAAAAGGAGAAATTGCATCTACATAAGAGTATAGTTAAATCATTTAGTAATAAAGCTGCAGTTGCTTATTTATATCAGCAGGAGAAATTAAAATAAAGTGTATTATTAGTGAGAATGGTTGGACTATAATGATATATAGGCATGACTGGGATTATATCTGACAGGACCTCGAAGGGAAAACAGAATTTATGCTTACCTGATAAATTTATTTCTTTTGCGATGTACCGAGTCCACGGATTCATCCTAACTTGTGGGATATTGTCCTTCCTGACAGGAAGTAGCAAAGAGAGCACCACAGCAGAGCTGTCTATATAGCTCCCCCCTTACTCCACCCCCCAGTCATTCGACCGAAGGCCAAGAAAGAAAAGGAGAAACTATAAGGTGCAGAGGTGACTGAAGTTTACATAAAAAATACTATGTGTCTTGAATAGACAGGGCGGGCCGTGGACTCGGTACATCGCAAAAGAAAGAAATTTATCAGGTAAGCATAAATTCTGTTTTCTTTTGCAAGATATACTGAGTCCACAGATTCATCCTAACTTGTGGGATACCAATACCAAAGCTTTAGGACACGGATGAAGGGAGGGACAAGGGAGGGACAAGACAGGAACCTAAACGGAAGGCACCACTGCTTGCAAAACCTTTCTCCCAAAAACAGCCTCCGAAGAAGCAAAAGTATAAAATTTGTAAAATTTGGAAAAGGTATGAAGCGAAGACCAAGTCGCAGCCTTACAAATCTGTTCAACAGAAGCATCATTTTTAAAAGCCCATGTGGAAGCCACCGCTCTAGTGGAGTGAGCTGTAATTCTTTCAGGAGGCTGCTGTCCAGCAGTCTCATAAGCCAAACGGATGATGCTTTTCAGCCAAAAGGAAAGAGGTAGCCGTAGCCTTTTGACCTCTACGCTTTCCAGAATAGGCAACAAACAAAGAAGATGATTGGCGAAAATCTTTGGTTGCCTGCAAATAAAACTTTTAGGCACGAATCACGTCCAAGTTGTACAATAGACGATCCTTCTTAGAAGGATTAGGACACAGAGAAGGAACAACAATTTCCTGATTGATATTCCTGTTAGAAACAACCTTAGGGAGGAACCCAGGTTTGGTATGCAAAACCACCTTATCAGCATGGAAAACAAGATAAGGCGAGTCACATTGTAATGCAGATAGTTCAGAAACTCTTCGAGCTGAAGAGATAGCAACTAGAAACAGAACTTTCTAAGATAGAAGCTTAATATCTATGGAATGCATGGGTTCAAACGGAACCCCCTGAAGAACTTTAAGAACTAAATTGAGACTCCATGGCGGAGCAACAGGTTTAAACACAGGCTTAATTCTAACTAAAGCCTGACAAAAATCCCGAACGTCTGGGACATCTGCCAGACGCTTGTGCAACAGAATAGACAAAGCAGATATCTGTCCCTTTAAGGAACTAGCGGACAATCCTTTCTCCAATCCTTCTTGGAGAAAAGACAAAATCCTAGGAATTCTGATCTTATTCCATGAGTAGCCTTTGGATTCACACCAAAAAAGATATTTACGCCATATCTTATGATAGATCTTCCTGGTGACAAGCTTTCGAGCCTGAATCAATGTATCTATGACCGACTCAGAGAAACCCCGCTTTGATAAAATCAAGCGTTCAATCTCCAAGCAGTCAGTTGCAGAGAAATTAGATTTGGATGCTTGAATGGACCTTGAATCAAAAAATCCTGTCTCAGTGGCAGAGTCCATGGTGGCAGAGATGACATGTCCACCAGGTCTGCATACCAAGTCCTGCGTGGCCACGCAGGCGCTATCAAAATCACCGAAGCTCTCTCCTGTTTGATTCTGGCAATCAGACGCGGAAGGAGAGGGAATGGTGGAAACACATAAGCCAGGTTGAACGACCAGGGTACTGCTAGAGCATCTATCAGTACTGCCTGAGGATCCCTTGACCTGGATCCGTAACGAGGAAGTTTGGCGTTCTGACTAGCTGAAACAGTTGAGCAAACACCTCCGGATGGAGCTCCCACTCCCCCGGATGAAAAGTCTGACAACTTAGAAAATCTGCCTCCCAGTTCTCCACCCCTGGGATATAGATCGCTGATAGATGGCAAGAGTGAGTCTCTGCCCATCGGATTATCCTGAAAACTTCTATCATCGCTAAGGAACTCCTTGTTCCCCCCTGAAGATTGATATAAGATACAGTCGTGATGTTGTCCGACTGAAACCTGATGAATCCGGCCAAAGCCAGCTGAGGCCACG
Source organism: Bombina bombina (assembly GCF_027579735.1). NCBI lineage: Eukaryota > Metazoa > Chordata > Amphibia > Anura > Bombinatoridae > Bombina > Bombina bombina. The sequence continues at coordinate 2,352,413 of NC_069500.1, forward strand.
CCTGAAGAGCATTGAATATCGCTCTTAATTCCAGAATATTTATCGGTAGGAGGGCCTCCTCCTGAGTCCACAAACCCTGTGCTTTCAGGGAATTCCAGACTGCACCCCAGCCCAATAGGCTGACGTCCGTCGTCACAATAACCCACGCTGGCCAGCGGAAACACATTCCCCTGGACAGGTGATCCTGTGACAACCACCAAAGAAGAGAGTCTCTGGTCTCTTGATCCAGATTTATCTGAGGAGATAAATCTGCATAATCCCCATTCTACTGTTTGCTCGCTTGCATCTCAGACCACTGCAACTATGCATGCTCAAACAGAACTATGTCCATTGCAGCTACCATAAGTCCAATTACCTCCATACACTGAGCCACTGACGGCCGAGGAATGGAATGAAGAGCTCGGCAGGTGGTTTAAATCTTTGATTTCCTGACCTCCGTCAAATATTTTCATGTCCACCGAATCTATCAGAGTTCCCAGGAATGGAAATCTTGTGAGAGGAATAAGAGAACTCTTTTTCACGTTCACCTTCCACCCATGAGATCTTAGAAAGGCCAACACTAAGTCCGTGTGAGACTTGGCAAGTTGGAAAGTCGAGGCTTGAATTAAGATGTCGTCTAGATAAGGCGCCGCTGCTATGCCCCTCGGCCTTATGACCGCCAGAAGGGACTCTAGCACCTTTGTGAAGATTCTTGGCGCCGTGGCCAACCCGAAGGGAAGAGCCACAAACTGGTAATGCCTGTCCAGAAAGGCAAACCTGAGGAATTGGTGATGATCTTTGTGGATAGGAATGTGTAGATATGCATCCTTTAGATCCACGGTAGTCATATATTGACCCTCCTGGATGATTGGTAAAATAGTCCGAATGGTCTCCATCTTGAAGGATGGAACTCTTAGGAATTGGTTTAGGATCTTGAGATCTAGAATTGGTCTGAAGGTTCCCACCTTTTTTGGGAACCACAAACAGATTGGAGTAGAAATCTTGCCCCTGTTCTGTTTTCGGAACTGGGCAGATCACTCCCATGGTAAAAAGGTCTTCTACACAGGATAAGAACGCCTCTCTTTTTGTCTGGTTTACAGACAATTGAGAAAGATGGAACCTCCCCCTTGGAGGAGAATCTTTGAAATCTAGGAGATACCCCTGGGTTACAATTTCTACGGCCCAGGAGTCCTGAACGTCTCTTGCCCAGGCCTGAGCAAAGAGAGAAAGTCTGCCTCCTACTTGATCCGGTCCCAGATCGGGGGCTACCCCTTCATTCTGTCTTAGTGGCAGCAGCAGGCTTTTTGGCCTGTTTACCCTTGTTCCAAGCCTGGTTAGGTCTTCAGGTTGGCTTGGATTGAGCAAAGTTCCCCTCTTGCTTTGCAGCAGGGGAAGAGGAAGTGGGACCACCCTTGAAGTTTCGAAAGGAACGAAAATTATTTTGTTTGGTCCTTGTCTTATTTGACTTATCTTGAGGGAGGGCATGACCCTTCCCTCCAGTGATGTCTGAAATGATCTCTTTCAGTGCAGGCCCGAATAGGGTCTTACCTTTGAAAGGGATGGTCGAAAGCTTAGATTTAGATGACACATCAGCTGACCAGGACTTATGCCATAACGTTCTTTGCGCTAAAATGGCAAAACCTGAATTCTTTGCCGCTAACTTAGCAAGATGAAAAGCGGCGTCTGTAATAAAATAATTAGCCAACTTAAGGGCCTTAATTCTGTCCAAAATATCATCTAGTGGGGTCTCCATCTGAAGAGCCTCTTCTAGAGCCTCAAACCAAAAAGCAGCTGCAGTAGTTACCAGCACGCTATAGGTTGAAGAAGAAAACCCTGATGAACAAAAATTTTCTTTAGGAGACCCTCTAACTTTTTATTCCATAGGATCAATGAAAGCACAACTGTCTTCAATAGGTATAGTTGTACGCTTAGCCAGAGTAGAAATAGCTCCCTCCACCTTAGGGACCGTCTGCCATGAGTCCTTTATGGTGTCAGAAATGGGGAACATTTTCTTAAAAACAGGAGGGGGAGCGAACTGAATACCTGGTCTATCCCACTCCTTAGTAACAATGTCCGAAATCCTCTTAGGGACCGGAAAAACATCAGTGTAAACAGGAACCTCGAAATATTTGTCCATTTTACACAATTTCTCTGGAACGACAATAGGGTCACAATCATCCAGAGTAGCTAAAACCTCCCTGAGCAATAAACGGAGGTGTTCTAGCTTAAATTTAAATGCCGTCATATCTGAATCTGTATGAGGGAACATCTTTCCTGAATCAGAAATCTCTTCCTCAGACAGCAAATCCCTCATCCCTACCTCAGAACATTGTGAGGGAATATCGGATACGGCTACTAAAGCGTCAGAAGGCTCAGCATTTGTTCTTAACGCAGAGCTACTGCGCTTCCCTTGCAACCCTGGCAGTTTAGATAAAACCTCTGTGAGGGTAGTATTTATAACTGAAGCCATATCTTGCAAGGTGAAAGAATTAGACGCACTAGAAGTACTTGGCGTCGCTTGTGCAGGCGTAACTGGTTGTGACACTTGGGGAGAACTAGATGGCGAAACCTGATTTACTTCTGTCTGAGAATCATTTAATGCCAAATTCTTATAAGTCAAAATATGCGGTTTGCAATTTATAGACATATCAGTACAATTGGGACACATTCTTAGAGGGGGTTCCACAATGGCTTCTAAACAAATTGAACAATGAGTTTCCTCAGTGTCAGACATGTTTAACAGGCTAGTAAATGAAGCAAGCAAGCTTGGAAAACACTTTATTTAATGAAAAAAAACATAATTTATGCTTACCTGATAAATTCCTTTCTTCTGTTGTGTGATCAGTCCACGGGTCATCATTACTTCTGGGATATAACTCCTCCCCAACAGGAAATGCAAGAGGATTCACCCAGCAGAGCTGCATATAGCTCCTCCCCTCTACGTCACTCCCAGTCATTCGACCAAGAATCAACGAGAAAGGAGAAACCAAGGGTGAAGTGGTGACTGGAGTATAATTTAAAAGATATTTACCTGCCTTAAACAACAGGGCGGGCCGTGGACTGATCACACAACAGAAGAAAGGAATTTATCAGGTAAGCATAAATTATGTTTTCTTCTGTTATGTGTGATCAGTCCACGGGTCATCATTACTTCTGGGATACCAATACCAAAGCAAAAGTACACGGATGACGGGAGGGATAGGCAGGCTCATTATACAGAAGGAACCACTACCTGAAGAACCTTTCTCCCAAAAATAGCCTCCGAAGAAGCAAAAGTGTCAAATTTGTAAAATTTGGAAAAAGTATGAAGCGAAGACCAAGTTGCAGCCTTGCAAATCTGTTCAACAGAGGCCTCATTCTTAAAGGCCCAAGTGGAAGCCACAGCTCTAGTAGAATGAGCTGTAATTCTTTCAGGAGGCTGCTGTCCAGCAGTCTCATAGGCTAAACGAATTATGCTACGAAGCCAGAAGGAGAGAGAGGTAGCCGAAGCCTTATGACCTCTCCTCTGACCAGAGTACACGACAAACAGGGAAGACGTTTGTCGAAAATCCTTAGTTGCCTGCAAGTAGAACTTGAGGGCACGAACTACATCCAGATTGTGTAGAAGACGTTCCTTCTTTGAAGAAGGATTCGGGCACAGGGAAGGCACCACGATCTCTTGATTGATGTTCCTGTTAGTGACTACCTTAGGTAAGAACCCAGGTTTTGTACGCAGAACTACCTTATCTGAATGAAAAATCAAATAAGGAGAATCACAATGTAAAGCTGATAACTCAGAGACTCTCCGAGCCGAAGAAATAGCCATTAAAAATAACACTTTCCAAGATAACAACTTTATATCAATGGAATGAAGGGGTTCAAACGGAACTCCTTGTAGAACGTTAAGAACAAGGTTTAAACTCCATGGCGGAGCAACAGTTTTAAACACAGGCTTGATCCTAGCTAAAGCCTGACAAAAGGCCTGGACGTCTGGATTTTCTGACAGACGCCTGTGTAACAAGATGGACAGAGCTGAGATCTGTCCCTTTAATGAGCTAGCCGATAAACCCTTTTCTAAACCTTCTTGTAGAAAGGACAATATCCTAGGAATCCTAACCTTACTCCAGGAGTAACCTTTGGATTCGCACCAGTATAGGTATTTACGCCATATCTTATGGTAAATCCTTCTGGTAACAGGCTTCCTAGCCTGTATCAGGGTATCAATAACCGACTCAGAAAAACCACATTTTGATAAAATCAAGCGTTCAATTTCCAAGCAGTCAGCTTCAGAGAAGTTAGATTTTGATGTTTGAATGGACCCTGTATCAGAAGGTCCTGTCTTAGAGGTAGAGACCAAGGCGGACAGGATGACATGTCCACTAGATCTGCATACCAAGTCCTGCGTGGCCATGCAGGCGCTATTAGAATCACTGATGCTCTCTCCTGTTTGATTTTGGCAATCAATCGAGGAAGCAGCGGGAAGGGTGGAAACACATAAGCCATCCCGAAGTTCCAAGGTGCTGTCAAAGCATCTATCAGAACCGCTCCCGGATCCCTGGATCTGGACCCGTAGCGAGGAAGTTTGGCGTTCTGGCGAGACGCCATGAGATCTATCTCTGGTTTGCCCCAACGTCGAAGTATTTGGGCAAAGACCTCCGGATGAAGTTCCCACTCCCCCGGATGAAAAGTCTGGCGACTCAAGAAATCCGCCTCCCAGTTCTCCACTCCCGGGATGTGGATTGCTGACAGGTGGCAAGAGTGAGACTCTGCCCAGCGAATTATCTTTGATACTTCCATCATTGCTAGGGAGCTTCTTGTCCCTCCTTGATGGTTGATGTAAGCTACAGTCGTGATGTTGTCCGACTGAAACCTGATGAACCCCCGAGTTTTTAACTGGGGCCAAGCCAGAAGGGCATTGAGAACTGCTCTCAATTCCAGAATGTTTATTGGCAGGAGACTTTCCTCCTGATTCCATTGTCCCTGAGCCTTCAGAGAATTCCAGACAGCGCCCCAACCTAGTAGGCTGGCGTCTGTTACAATTGTCCAGTCCGGCCTGCTGAATGGCATCCCCCTGGACAGATGTGGCCGAGAAAGCCACCATAGAAGAGAGTTTCTGGTCTCTTGATCCAGATTCAGAGTAGGGGACAAGTCTGAGTAATCCCCATTCCACTGACTCAGCATGCACAATTGCAGCGGTCTGAGATGTAGACGTGCAAAGGGTACTATGTCCATTGCTGCTACCATTAAGCCGATCACCTCCATGCATTGAGCTACTGACGGGAGTTGAATGGAATGAAGGACACGGCATGCATTTAGAAGCTTTGTTAATCTGTCTTCTGTCAGATAAATCTTCATTTCTACAGAATCTATAAGAGTCCCCAAGAATGGAACTCTTGTGAGAGGAAAGAGAGAACTCTTCTTTTCGTTCACTTTCCATCCATGCGACCTTAGAAATGCCAGAACTAACTCTGTATGAGACTTGGCAGTTTGAAAGCTTGAAGCTTGTATCAGAATGTCGTCTAGGTACGGAGCTACCGAAATTCCTCGCGGTCTTAGTACCGCCAGAAGGGCACCCAGAACCTTTGTGAAGATTCTTGGAGCCGTAGCCAATCCGAATGGAAGAGCTACAAACTGGTAATGCCTGTCTAAGAAGGCAAACCTTAGATACCGGTAATGATCTTTGTGAATCGGTATGTGAAGGTAAGCATCCTTTAAATCCACTGTGGTCATGTACTGACCCTTTTGGATCATGGGTAAGATTGTCCGAATAGTTTCCATTTTGAACGATGGAACTCTTAGGAATTTGTTTAGGATCTTTAAATCCAAGATTGGCCTGAAAGTTCCCTCTTTTTTGGGAACCACAAACAGGTTTGAGTAAAACCCCTGTCCTTGTTCCGACCGCGGAACCGGATGGATCACTCCCATTAATAACAGATCTTGTACACAGCGTAGAAACGCTTCTTTCCTTATCTGGTTTGTTGATAACCTTGACAGATGAAATCTCCCTCTTGGGGGAGAGAATTTGAAGTCTAGAAGGTATCCCTGAGATATGATCTCTAGCGCCCAGGGATCCTGAACATCTCTTGCCCAAGCCTGGGCGAAGAGAGAGAGTCTGCCCCCCACTAGATCCGGTCCCGGATCGGGGGCCCTCGGTTCATGCTGTCTTTGGGGCAGCAGCAGGTTTCCTGGCCTGCTTGCCCTTGTTCCAGGACTGGTTAGGTTTCCAGCCTTGTCTGTAACGAGCAACAGCTCCTTCCTGTTTTGGTGCAGTGGAAGTTGGTGCTGCTCCTGCTTTGAAATTCCGAAAGGGACGAAAATTAGACTGTCTAGCCTTAGCTTTGGCTTTGTCTTGAGGAAGGGCGTGGCCCTTACCTCCTGTAATGTCAGCGATAATTTCTTTCAAACCGGGCCCAAATAAAGTTTGCCCCTTGAAAGGTATATTAAGTAATTCGGCATAACTCTCCCCTCGCTGTTTGGTGAAATTTGTTCAATTTGTACAGATTGGCTTTTATTTAAAGTAGCATCAATACAGTTAGTACATAAATTTCTATTGGGCTCCACCTTGGCATTGGAACAAATGACACAGGTATCTTCCTCTGAATCAGACATGTTTAACACACTAGCAATAAACTTGCAACTTGGTTACAATCTTATTTAACAAAAAACGTACTGTGCCTCAAAGAAGCACTAAACGATTAAATGACAGTTGAAATAATGAACTGAAAAACAGTTATAGCATCAATCCTTAAAAACAACACAACTTTTAGCAAAGGTTTGTTCCCATTAGTAAAGTAACAATAATTAAATTTGAAACATAAAAATTACAGAGCAACGTTTTTAATCACAGTCAATATATAAGTCTCACAGCTCTGCTGAGAGAATCTACCTCCCTCCAAAGAAGTTTGAAGACCCCTGAGTTCTGTTAGAGATGAACCGGATCATGCAGGAAATACAAGAGTAACTGACTGGAAATTTTTGATGCGTAGCAAAGAGCGCCAAAAACGGCCCCTCCCCCTCACACACAGCAGTGAGAGAGAAACGAAACTGTCACAATTAAAACAAGCAACTGCCAAGTGGAAAAATAATGCCCAAACATTTATTCACTCAGTACCTCAGAAAATGCAAACGATTCTACATTCCAGCAAAAACGTTTAACATAATAAATACCTATTAAAAGGTTTAATGTACTTTTAACAGAGTAATTCCAGTGAAATACCATCCCCAGAATACTGAAGTGTAGAGTATACATACATGTCATTATAACGGTATGGCAGGATTTTCTCATCAATTCCATTCAGAAAATAAAAACTGCTACATACCTCAATGCAGATTCATCTGCCCGCTGTCCCCTGATCTGAAGCTTTTACCTCCCTCAGATGGCCGAGAAACAGCAATATGATCTTAACTACTCCGGTTAAAATCATAGTAAAAACTCTGGTAGATTCTTCTTCAAACTCTGCCAGAGAGGCAATAACACGCTCCGGTGCTATTGTAAAATAACAAACTTTTGATTGAAGATATAAAACTAAGTATAATCACCATAGTCCTCTCACACATCCTATCTAGTCGTTGGGTGCAAGAGAATGACTGGGAGTGACGTAGAGGGGAGGAGCTATATGCAGCTCTGCTGGGTGAATCCTCTTGCATTTCCTGTTGGGGAGGAGTTATATCCCAGAAGTAATGATGACCCGTGGACTGATCACACATAACAGAAGAAACACAATTTGCAAAAACGGTACTGTACCTTTAAGAGAAAAAAAGGCATACACAAACTGCAAAACAGGTTAAAATTGCTTCAAAAATTCCGAAATTTTAACAGTACACCCACTAAGCTTTAGAAGGATTGCACCACAAGTTAATAAGCAATAAACCCCCAAATTAAAAAAACGGATAGAATTATGTCTAAAACCGGTTAAAAACCCCTAAAGCACCTTGCCACAGCTCTGCTGTGGCCCTACCTGCCCTTAGGAAACGATAATATTGGGTTTAAAGCTTCAATTAGCCCCTCAGAAGACTCTCAGGACCTCAGGAGAAGTTGCTTGCTGCTTATAAATGTAGGCCCCGCCCACCTCACTCGATGTTGCTGGGGCCTACACAAAACTAACAAACCCTGTCTGAAAGCCATGTGGGTTATAAAAACCCCCAAAGAACTCCCATTACTCCCAGACACAAAAACGTTTGTCCCAAATTCACATAAACCGAGTGCCCACAAAAAATTAACCCTTTATGCAAGCTAGTAAAAACCTCTGATAACACTAGGATTACTGCTTACTCTTCCCCTAATGGGGACACTGTCAGCCTTTCTGAGTTAACACAGTCTCTGCAGAAAAATGACTGAACATACCTCATTGCTGTATAGCTGTATAGCAATAAATTGTTCCTCACACTGAAGTTTTCCTGTACTCCTCAGCTTCTGTGGGAACAGCAGTGGACCTTAGTTACAAATGCTAAGATCATCATCCTCCAGGCAGAAATCTTCATCTATGTCCTGCCTGAGAGTAAATAGTACAACACCGGTACCATTTAAAAATAAACACTTGATTGAAGATAAAAACAGAATTTATGCTTACCTGATAAATTACTTTCTCTTGTGGTGTATCAAGTCTACAGATTCATCCTTTACTTGTGGGATATTCTCCTTCCTAACAGGAAGTGGCAAAGAGAGCACAAAGCAGAGCTGTTCATATAGCTCCCTCTCTAGCTCCACCCCCCCAGTCATTCGACCGAAGGTTAGGAAGAAAAAAGGAGAAAACATAGGGTGCAGTGGTGACTGTAGTATAAAAATAAAAACCACCTGTCTTAAAATGACAGGGCGGGCCGTGGACTGGATACACCACAAGAGAAAGTAATTTATCAGGTAAGCATAAATTCTGTTTTCTCTTGTAAGGTGTATCCAGTCCACGGATTCATCCTTTACTTGTGGGATACCAATACCAAAGCTTTAGGACACGGATGAAGGGAGGGAACAAGACAGGTACCTTAGACGGAAGGCACCACTGCTTGTAAAACCTTTCTCCCAAAAATAGCCTCCGAAGAAGCAAAAGTAACAAATTTGTAAAATTTGGAAAAAGTATGCAGCGAAGATTAAGTCGCTGCCCTACAAATCTGTTCAACAGAAGCCTCATTTTTAAAAGCCCATGTGGAAGCCACTGCTCTGGTAGAATGAGCACGAATTGTTTCAGGAGGCTGCTGGCCAGCAGTCTCATAGGCCAAACGGATGATGCTTTTCAGCCAAAAGGAAAGAGGTAGCGGTCGCCTTCTGACCTCTCCTCTTACCAGAATAGATAACAAACAATGAAGTTGTTTGTCTGAAATCCTTAGTTGCTTGTAAATAGAACTTTAAAGCACGAACCACATCAAGATTGTGTAACAAACGTTCCTTCTTCGACGAAGGATTAGGACACAGAGAAGGAACAACAATTTCCTGGTTAATATTCTTATTAGACACAACCTTAGGAAGAAAACCAGGTTTGGTACGCAAAACTACCTTATCTGCATGGAACACCAGGTAAGGTGAATCACACTGTAGAGCAGATAAGTCAGAAACTCTTCGAGCAGAAGAGATAGCTACCAAAAACAAAACTTTCCAAGATAAAAGCTTAATATCTATGGAATGTAAGGGTTCAAACGGAACCCCCTTGCAGAACTGAAAGAACTAAATTCAGACTCCATGGCGGAGCCACAGATCTATAAACAGGCTTGATTCTGACTAAAGCCTGGCTAAACGTTTGAACGTCTGGTACCTCTGCCGGACGTTTGTGAAAAAGAATAGACAAAGCAGATATCTGTCCCTTTAAGGAACTAGCTGAAAATCTTTTCTCCAATCCGTCTTGGAGAAAGGACAAAATTCTGGGAATCCTAACCTTACTCCATGAGTAACCCTTGGATTCGCACCAAAAAAACATAATTTATGCTTACCTGATAAATTCCTTTCTTCTGTTGTGTGATCAGTCCACGGGTCATCATTACTTCTGGGATATAACTCCTCCCCAACAGGAAATGCAAGAGGATTCACCCAGCAGAGCTGATATAGCTCCTCCCCTCTACGTCAGTCCCAGTCATTCGACCAAGAATCAACGAGAAAGGAGTAACCAAGGGTGAAGTGGTGACTGGAGTATAATTTAAAAGATATTTACCTGCCTTAAAGACAGGGCGGGCCGTGGACTGATCACACAACAGAAGAAAGGAATTTATCAGGTAAGCATAAATTATGTTTTCTTCTGTTATGTGTGATCAGTCCACGGGTCATCATTACTTCTGGGATACCAATACCAAAGCAAAAGTACACGGATGACGGGAGGGATAGGCAGGCTCATTATACAGAAGGAACCACTGCCTGAAGAACCTTTCTCCCAAAAATAGCCTCCGAAGAAGCAAAAGTGTCAAATTTGTAAAATTTGGAAAAAGTATGAAGCGAAGACCAAGTTGCAGCCTTGCAAATCTGTTCAACAGAGGCCTCATTCTTAAAGGCCCAAGTGGAAGCCACAGCTCTAGTGGAGTGAGCTGTAATTCTTTCAGGAGGCTGCTGTCCAGCAGTCTCATAGGCTAAACGTATTATGCTACGAAGCCAAAACGAGAGAGAGGTAGTAGAAGCTTTTTGACCTCTCCTCTGTCCAGAATGAACGACAAACAGGGAAGAAGTTTGACGAAAATCTTTAGTTGCCTGCAAGTAGAACTTGAGGGCACGAACTACATCCAGATTGTGTAGAAGACGTTCCTTCTTTGAAGAAGGATTTGGACACAAGGATGGAACGACAATCTCTTGATTGATATTCCTGTTAGTGACTACCTTAGGTAAGAACCCAGGTTTAGTACGCAGAACTACCTTGTCTGAGTGAAAAATCAGATAAGGAGAATCACAATGTAATGCTGATAACTCAGAGACTCTTCGAGCCGAGGAAATAGCTATTAAAAATAGAACTTTCCAAGATAACAATTTTATATCAATGGAATGAAGGGGTTCAAACGGAACACCTTGTAAAACGTTAAGAACTAAGTTTAAACTCCATGGCGGAGCAACGGCTTTAAACACAGGCTTGATCCTAGCTAAAGCCTGACAAAAGGCCTGGACGTCTGGATTTTCTGACAGACGCCTGTGTAACAAGATGGACAGAGCTGAAATCTGTCCCTTTAATGAACTAGCTGATAAACCCTTTTCTAAACCTTCTTGTAGAAAAGACAATATCCTAGGGATCCTAACCTTACTCCAGGAGTAACGTTTGGATTCGCACCAGTATAGGTATTTGCGCCATATTTTATGGTAAATCTTTCTGGTAACAGGCTTCCTAGCCTGAATCAGGGTATCAATAACCGACTCAGAAAAACCACGCTTTGATAAAATCAAGCGTTCAATTTCCAAGCAGTCAGTTTCAGAGAAGTTAGATTTTGATGTTTGAATGGACCCTGTATCAGAAGGTCCTGTCTTAGAGGTAGAGACCAAGGTGGACAGGATGACATGTCCACTAGATCTGCATACCAAGTCCTGCGTGGCCATGCAGGCGCTATTAGAATCACTGATGCTCTCTCCTGTTTGATTTTCGCAATCAATCGAGGAAGCAGCGGAAAGGGTGGAAACACATAAGCCATCCCGAAGTTCCAAGGTGCTGTCAAAGCATCTATCAGAACCGCTCCCGGATCCCTGGATCTGGACCCGTAGTGAGGAAGTTTGGCGTTCTGGCGAGACGCCATGAGATCTATCTCTGGTTTGCCCCAACGTCGAAGTATTTGGGCAAAGATCTCCGGATGAAGTTCCCACTCTCCCGGATGAAAAGTCTGGCGACTCAAGAAATCCGCCTCCCAGTTCTCCACTCCCGGGATGTGGATTGCTGACAGGTGGCAAGAGTGAGACTCTGCCCAGCGAATTATCTTTGATACTTCCATCATTGCCAGGGAGCTTCTTGTCCCTCCCTGATGGTTGATGTAAGCTACAGTCGTGATATTGTCCGACTGAAACCTGATGAACCCCTGAGTTGTTAATTGGGGCCAAGCCAGAAGGGCATTGAGAACTGCCCTCAATTCCAGAATGTTTATTGGAAGGAGACTCTCCTCCTGATTCCATAATCCCTGAGCCTTCAGAGAATTCCAGACAGCGCCCCAACCTAGCAGGCTGGCGTCTGTTGTTACGATTGTCCAGTCTGGCCTGCTGAATGGCATCCCCCTGGACAGGTGTGGCCGACAAAGCCACCATAGAAGAGAATTTCTGGTCTCTTGATTTAGATTCAGAGTAGGGGACAAATCTGAGTAATCCCCATTCCACTGACTTAGCATGCACAATTGCAGCGGTCTGAGGTGTAGGCGTGCAAAAGGTACTATGTCCATTGCCGCTACCATTAAGCCGATCACCTCCATGCATTGAGCTACTGACGGGTGTTGAATGGAATGAAGGACACGGCATGCATCTTGAAGCTTTGTTAACCTGTCTTCTGTCAGGTAAATCTTCATTTCTACAGAATCTATAAGAGTCCCCAAGAATGGAACTCTTGTGAGAGGAAAAAGAGAACTCTTCTTTTCGTTCACTTTCCAACCATGCGACCTTAGAAATGCCAGAACTAACTCTGTATGAGACTTGGCAGTTTGAAAGCTTGAAGCTTGTATTAGAATGTCGTCTAGGTACGGAGCTACCGAAATCCCTTGCGGTCTTAGTACCGCCAGAAGGGCACCCAGAACCTTTGTGAAGATTCTTGGGGCCGTAGCCAATCCGAATGGAAGAGCTACAAACTGGTAGTGCCTGTCTAGGAAGGCAAACCGTAGATACCGTTGATGATCTTTGTGAATCGGTATGTGAAGGTAAGCATCCTTTAAATCCACTGTGGTCATGTACTGACCCCTTTGGATCATAGGTAAGATTGTCCGAATAGTTTCCATTTTGAACGATGGAACTCTTAGGAATTTGTTTAGAATCTTTAAATCTAAGATTGGCCTGAAAGTTCCCTCTTTTTTGGGAACCACAAACAGGTTTGAGTAGAACCCTTGTCCTTGTTCCGACCGCGGAACCGGATGGATCACTCCCATTAATAACAGATCTTGTACACAGCGTAGAAACGCTTCTTTCTTTATCTGGTTTGTTGACAACCTTGACAGATGAAATCTCCCTCTTGGGGGAGATAATTTGAAGTCTAGAAGGTATCCCTGAGATATGATCTCTAGCGCCCAGGGATCCTGAACATCTCTTGCCCAGGCCTGGGCGAAGAGAGAAAGTCTGCCCCCCACTAGATCCGGTCCCGGATCGGGGGCTCTCGGTTCATGCTGTCTTTGGGGCAGCAGCAGGTTTCCTGGCCTGTTTGCCCTTATTCCAGGACTGGTTAGGTTTCCAGCCTTGCCTGTAACGAGCAACAGCTCCTTCCTGTTTTGGTGCAGTGGAGGTTGACGCTGCTCCTGTTTTGAAATTCCGAAAAGGACGAAAATTAGACTGTCTAGCCTTAGCTTTGGCTTTGTCTTGAGGTAGGGCGTGGCCCTTACCTCCTGTAATGTCAGCGATAATTTCTTTCAAACCGGGCCCAAATAAAGACTGCCCCTTGAAAGGTATATTAAGTAATTTGGACTTAGAAGTAACATCAGCTGACCAGGATTTTAGCCACAGTGCTCTACGTGCCTGTATGGCGAATCCTGAGTTCTTAGCCGTAAGTTTGGTTAAATGTACTACGGCCTCCGAAATGAATGAATTAGCTAGTTTAAGGACTCTAAGCCTGTCCATAATGTCGTCTAGCGTAGATGAACTAAGGTTCTCTTCCAGAGACTCAATCCAAAATGCTGCCGCAGCCGTAATCGGCGCGATACATGCAAGGGGTTGCAATATAAAACCTTGTTGAACAAACATTTTCTTAAGGTAACCCTCTAATTTTTTATCCATTGGATCTGAAAAAGCACAGCTATCCTCCACCGGGATAGTGGTACGTTTAGCTAAAGTAGAAACTGCTCCCTCCACCTTAGGGACCGTTTGCCATAAGTCCCGAGTGGTGGCGTCTATTGGAAACATCTTTCTAAATATTGGAGGGGGTGAGAACGGCACACCGGGTCTATCCCACTCCTTAGTAACAATTTCAGTTAATCTCTTAGGTATAGGAAAAACGTCAGTACTCGCCGGTACCGCAAAGTATTTATCCAACCTACACAGTTTCTCTGGTATTGCAACGGTGTTACAATCATTGAGAGCTGCTAAGACCTCCCCTAGTAATACACGGAGGTTTTCCAATTTAAATTTAAAATTTGAAATATCTGAATCCAATCTGTTTGGATCAGAACCGTCACCCACAGAATGAAGCTCTCCGTCCTCATGCTCTGCAAGCTGTGACGCAGTATCAGACATGGCCCTAGTATTGTCAGCGCACTCTGTTCTCACCCCAGAGTGATCACGCTTGCCTCTTAGTTCTGGTAATTTAGACAAAACTTCAGTCATAACAGTAGCCATATCATGTAATGTTATCTGTAATGGCCGCCCAGATGTATTAGGCGCCATAATATCACGCACCTCCCGGGCGGGAGATGCAGGTACTGCCGCGTGAGGCGAGTTAGTCGGCATAACTCTCCCCTCGCAGTTTGGTGAAATTTGTTCACATTGTACAGATTGACTTTTATTTAAAGTAGCATCAATACAGTTAGTACATAAATTTCTATTGGGCTCCACCTTGGCATTGGAACAAATGACACAGATATCTTCCTCTGAGTCAGACATGTTTAACACACTAGCAATAACTTGCAACCTGGTTATAATCTTTTTTAGCAAAAACGTACTGTGCCTCAAAGAGGTACTTAAACGATTAAATGACAGTTGAGATAATGAACTGAAAAAAACAGTTATAGCATCAACTTTAAAATAACACAACTTTTAGCAAAGGTTTGTTCCCATTAGTAAATAACAATAACTAAATTTGACATAAAAAATTATAGAGTAACGTTTTTATTCACAGTCAATATAAAATTCTCACAGCTCTGCTGAGAGAATGTACCTCCCTTCAAAGAAGTTTGAAGACCCCTGAGATCTGTCAGTGAACCGGATCATGCAGGAAATATAATAGTAGCTGACTGGAAATTTTTTGATGCGTAGCAAAGAGCGCCAAAAACGGCCCCTCCCTCTCACACACAGCAGTGAGGAGAAACGAAACTGTCACAATTTAAAGCAGACAACTGCCAAGTGGAAAATAATGCCCAAACATTTATTCACTCAGTACCTCAGCAATGTAAACGATTCTACATTCCAGCAAAAACGTTTAACATGATAATATTTATTAAAAGGATTAGTGACCTTTAACAAAGTAGTTCCGGTGAAATACCATTCCCAGAATACTGAAGTGTATACATACATGTCATTATAACGGTATAGCAGGATTTTCTCATCAATTCCATTCAGAAAATAAAAACTGCTACATACCTCAATGCAGATTCATCTGCCCGCTGTCCCCTGATCTGAAGCTTTTACCTCCCTCAGATGGCCGAGAACAGCAATATGATCTTAACTACTCCGGTTAAAATCATAGTAAAAAACTCTGGTAGATTCTTCTTCAAACTCTGCCAGAGAAGTAATAACACGCTCCGGTGCTATTGTAAAATAACAAACTTTTGATTGAAGTCATAAAAACTAAGTATAATCACCATAGTCCTCTCACACATCCTATCTAGTCGTTGGGTGCAAGAGAATGACTGGGACTGACGTAGAGGGGAGGAGCTATATCAGCTCTGCTGGGTGAATCCTCTTGCATTTCCTGTTGGGGAGGAGTTATATCCCAGAAGTAATGATGACCCGTGGACTGATCACACATAACAGAAGAAAGATATTTTCGCCAAATCTTATGGTAGATTTTCCTGGTGACAGGCTTTCTTGCCTGAATCAGGGTATCAATAACCAACTCAGAGAAACCAAGCTTTGATAGAATTAGGCGTTCAATCTCCAAGCAGTCAGACGCAGAGAAATTAGATTTGGATGTTTGAAAGGACCTTGTATTAGAAGGTCCTGCCTCATTGGTAGGGTCCGTTGTGGCACAGATGACATGTCCACTAGGTCTGCATACCAGGTCCTGCGTGGCCACGCAGGCGCTATTAGAATCACCGAAGCCCTCTCCTGCTTGATTCTGGCCACCAGACGAGGGAGGAGAGGAAACGGTGGAAAAACATAAGCCAGATTGAAGGACCAAGGCGCTGCTAGAGCATCTATCAGCACCGCCTGGGGATCCCGGGACCTGGACCCGTAAAAAGGAAGCTTGGTGTTCTGACGGGACGCCAATAGATCCAGTTCTGGAGTCCCCATAGCTGAGTCAGCTGGGCGAATACCTCCGTGTGGAGTTCCCACTCCCCCGGGTGAAAAGTCTGACGACTTAGAAAATCCGCCTCCCAGTTGTCTACTCCTGGGATATGAATTGCTGAGAGATGGCAGGAGTGATCCTCCACCCACCTGATTATTTTGGTTACTTCCATCATTGCTAGAGAACTCCTTGTTCCGCCTTGATGATTGACGTAAGCTACAGTCGTGATGTTGTCCGACTGAAATCTGATTAATTTGGCCGCAGCTAGCTGAGGCCATACCTGAAGCACGTTGAATATCGCCCTCAGTTCTAGAATGTTTATTGGGAGAAGAGCTTCTTCCCGAGACCATAAGCCCTGAGCTTTCAGGGAGTCCCAGACTGCACCTCAGCCCAATAGACTGGCGTAGGTCGTTACGATGATCCACTCTGGTCTGCGGAAACACATTCCCTGAGACAGGTGATCCTGAGACAACCACCAGAGAAGAGAATCTCTGGTCTCCTGGTCCAACTGAATTTGAGGAGACAAATCTGCATAATCCCCATTCCACTGTTTGGAGCATGCATAGTTGCAGTAGTCTGAGGTGTATCCGAGAAAAAGGGACTATGTCCATTGCCGCAACCATTAGTCCGATTGTCTCCATGCACTGAGCTACAGATGGCCGAGGAATGGAATGAAGAGCTCGGCAAGTAGTTAAGAGTTTTAACTTTCTGACCTCCGTCAGAAATATTTTCATTTCTACCGAGTCTAGTAGGGTTCCTAGGAAGGGAACTCTTGTGAGGGGGGAGAGAGAACTCTTTTTGATGTTCACCTTCCACCCGTGAGACCTCAGAAAGGCCACTACAATATCCGTGTGAGACTTTGCTCTTTGGAAAGTCGACGCCTGAATTAAGATGTCATCTAGATAAGGCGCCACTGCTATGCCCCGCGGTCTTAGTACCGCCAGCAGGGACCCTAGCACCTTTGTGAAAATTCTGGGAGCAGTGGCCAACCCGAAAGGAAGAGCCACAAACTGAAAATGCTCGTCCAGAAAGGCGAACCTGAGAAACTGGTGATGATCTTTGTGGATAGGAATGTGCAGATACACATCCTTTAGATCCACGGTAGTCATATATTGACCCTCCTGGATCATTGGTAAGATTGTCCGAATGGTCTCCATCTTGAATGATGGGACTCTGAGGAATTTGTTTAGAATTTTGAGATCCAGGATTGGTCTGAAAGTTCCTTCTTTCTTGGGAACCACAAACAGATTTGAGTAAAAACCCAGCCCTTGTTCCGTAATTGGAACTGGGTGGATCACTCCCATTGTATGTAGGTCTTCTACACAGCGTAAGAACGCCTCTTTCTTTGTCTGGTCTGCAGACAAACGAGAAATGTGGAACCTTCCCCTTGGAGGGGAGTCGTTTTATTCCAGAAGATATCCCTGGGATACAATCTCTAAGGCCCAGGGATCGTGTACGTCTCTTGCCCAGGCCTGAGCGAAGAGAGAGAGTCTGCCCCCTACTAGATCCGGTCCCGGATCTGGGGCTACCCCACCATGCTGTCTTGGAAGCAGCTGCAGGCTTCTTGGCCTGTTTACCCTTGTTCCAGCCCTGGTAAGGTTTCCAGGCTGGCCTGGGTTGTGAAGCGTTACCCTCTTGCTTTGTAGTAGGGGAGGGTGAAGCGAAGCCGCTCCTGAAATTCCGAAAGGAACGAAAATTATTCTGTTTGTTCTTTGTCTTAAAGGACTTGTCCTGAGGGAGAGCATGGCCTTTTCCCCCAGTGATTTCTGAAATAATCTCCTTCAATTCAGGCCCGAAGAGGGTCTTTCCTTTGAAAGGGACTTTAAGAGTTTGGATTTTGACGACACATCGGCCGACCAGGACTTTAGCCATAGCGCCCTGCACGCTAAAATGGCGAAACCTGAATTCTTTGCCCCTAACTTAGCTAGTTGGAAAGCGGCATCTGTGATAAAAGAATTAGCTAGCTTAAGAGCCTTAATTCTGTCCATAACGTCTTCATATGAGGTCTCCGTCTGGAGCGCATCTTCCAGCGCCTCGAACCAGAAAGCAGCTGCAGTAGTTACAGGAACAATGCACGCAATAGGTTGGAGAAGAAAACCTTGTTGAACAAAAATTTTCTTAAGTAAACCCTCTAATTTTTTATCCATAGGGTCTTTAAAAGCACAACTGTCCTCAATTGGTATGGTTGTGCGTTTAGCAAGTGAAGAAACAGCCCCCTCCACCTTAGGGACCATCTGCCACGAGTCCCGCATGTAGTCAGATATGGGGAACATTTTCTTAAAAACAGGAGGGGGAACAAACAGAATACCTGGTCTATCCCACTCCCTAGTAACGATACCCGCAATCCTCTTAGGGACCGGGAACACATCAGTGTAAACGGGGACTTCTAGGTACTTGTCCATTTTACACAATTTCTCTGGAACCACCAAAGGGTCGCAGTCACCCAGAGTAACTAATACCTCCCTGAGCAATAAGCAGAGGTGTTCTAGTTTAAATTTAAAAGCCAACGTATCTGAGTCTGTCTGAGGAGCGACCTTTCCCGAATCGGAAATTTCTCCCTCAGGCAGCACATCCCTCGCCCCCATTTCAGAGCGTTGTGAGTGTATATCGGATACGGCTACTAAAGCGTCAGCATGCTCATAATCTGTTCTTAAAACAGAGCTATCACGCTTTGCGGGTAATACGGGCAGTTTAGATAAAAACACTGAGAGGGTATTATCCATAACTGCCGCCAAGTCTTGCAAGGTAAAAGAGTTAGACGCACTAGAGGTGATAGGCGTCGCTTGAGCGGGCGTAACTGGTTGTGACACTTGGGGAGAGGTTAACGGACTAACCTCATTACCTTCTGCCTGAGAATCATCATTCTTAAGTGCAACAATATGTTCTTTAAAATGTATAGACATATCAGTACAAGTGGGACACATTCTGAGAGGGGGTTCCACCATGGCTTCTAAACACATTGAACAAGGATTTTCCTTGGTGTCAGACAAACAGGCTTAGAAATCACTTTAATCAAGTAAAAACACACTTTGAAAAAAACGTTACTGTGCCTTTAAGAGATAAAAAAAGGCACCCAATTTTGCAAAACAGTGAAAAATGCAGCAAACTTTTCGAAATTTTTACAGTATGTACCTAAAGCATTAGTAAGATTGCACCACTAGCAATAAAAACGATTAACCCCTTAATGCCCAAACCGGATCGACAATAAGCCAACAAACCGGTTAAAACGACTTCAGCACCTTGCCACAGCTCTGCTGTGGCCCTACCTGCCCTTAGGAACCAGATTTGTTGGGAAAAAGCTTCTTATAGGCCCTCAAACTGCAGCAGGACCCTCCATGTGAAAAAGCCTGGACTTCTAGTCAAATATAACTGCGCATCTGTGGCGCGAAATTAGGCCCCTCCCACCTTACTCCGGTGCTGTAAGGCCTAAAGAAACACTCCTAAGTGTTTTAATAGCAGCCATGTGGGTAACAACCCCTGAAAGAAACCTTCAAAGTGTCTCAAAAAACGAAATTTTTCAATAAAAAACCGTTTGCCATTAAGTAATGTCAACCAGCATAAACTAGCCCTGTTATGTAAGCTTGCAATTCCATACTTAGTCTCTGAAAACAGCTTACCCTTCCCTCATGGGGATATTATCAGTCTTTTCTAGCATTATCACAGTCTTGTCTAGAAATAAATGACTGAACATACCTTATTTTGCAGCCTAACCTGCAAACCGTTCCCCCCAACTGAAGTTTTCTTGTACTCCTCAGTCCTTTGTGGGAACAGCAGTGGATCTTAGTTACAACATGCTAAAATCATCTTCCTCCCTGTAGAAATCTTCATCTCCTTTCTGCTAGAGAGTAAATAGTACACACCGGTACCATTTAAAATAAACTTTTGCTTGAAGAAAATAAAAACTACATTTCTAACACCACATTCACTTTACACTTCCATTGCTTAGAGCTGGCAACGAGAATGACTGGGGGGGTGGAGCTAGAGGGGGAGCTATATGGACAGCTCTGCTGTGTGCTCTCTTTGCCACTTCCTGTTAGGAAGGAGAATATCCCACAAGTAAAGGATGAATCCGTGGACTGGATACACCTTACAAGAGAAATAAAAACTAACAGTTTAACACCTCTTCTCTTTACCCTTCCTGCTTAGAGCCAGCAAAGAGAATGACTGGGGGGTGGAGTTAAGGGGGGAGCTATATAGACAGCTCTGCTGTGGTGCTCTCTTTGCTACTTCCTGTCAGGAAGGACAATATCTCACAAGTTAGGATGAATCCGTGGACTCGGTACATCTTGCAAAAGAAATTATCACAGAGCGCTGTGGGGGGGGGGGGGGGGATTATGCCTGTATCAAAGAGCAAATTTATATTCTGGGATCAGGAGACAAAGTGATTATGTCCTGCAGTATCACAACCGTATAACCTATGATTGAATTCACTGCAGTAGACTATAAACAAGACGTGAAGCTGACTAATGATGTGGGGAGGACAAGGCTCTAAATATAGCTGGGGGTCCGATTCCTATAGTGACTAATAAGCAGTGGCAGCTCATATATATAATATATAAATTCTCACCCGCGGCAGTCAGTCGCGCACAAGGCTCTGAGATGTGTGTTCAACCTGGGCGCCATTAAAATAAATAAGGCAGTGTACAACATTTATATAATGGAGCTGACCGTCTCCTCTTGCTACTCGTCCGCCTTTAATGTCAGAGGTTAATGATGAGTGACGATAATATCAACAGTGTTATAGGAATGTGTTCCCTTGTATTACGACAATAACATCTGCATATTATACCTATATTTTACATAAGTGTACATACAAAACCATCACTTAACTTAATAACTTTGCAATATGATAGTGTTAAACCGGCAAACAGTAATTAAACAAGGAAACCTGTGAACATATCTTACATGCAGTGCTACAGGTTCTCACAGACATATATGCAGTTGATCCGGTGGGTGTCGGTCTCTCATCAGGGGATTTTATAACCCCGCCGATCACCTGAGATGCAGAGTTTGACAGAAGCAACGGGTCTGAGTCCCCAGAGGCCTGCAGTGAGGGGGTGTAAATGTTATCTTCCATATTAATCAGCAGGGCTACATGGTGCGATGGTGAATCTGCCAGAGTTGTCAGGTTAGTGACCAAAGAAACCGGACAATCGGGTAGTTGGAATTGAAGTTCAGCCTGATAATTGCGTGAAGTATTCTTAGTGTTAGAGAGCAACTCCCAGTCCTTGAGATTAGCTGAGGGAGTATGTGTGTAGGGGAGTACTTTGTTTGGTGTGGATTGTAGAATTTGATGGTTCTTGCCAAACATATCGCAAGTGCTTTCTTTGTTATAGGCGAAGTGTGGAGTTTCGAAGCCAGCTGGAGTGCTGTTTTGTTTCCAGCTCCGCTGATGTAGTTGCAGGCTTCTCCTTCTGATGCCCTGTGTCCTCCTCTGCCATTTGTAGTCAGTTTAACAGGTAGTCATAAGGTGCAGACTCTATAAGCCTGTACATGAGGGATGCAAGTTTTGCCCGGATGTCCTCCAAGAGCATTAGGCAGTTCTCCCGCCATGAGTTATTTCTTCTCCCTTCCAGTGGGACCGTCAGTGTAGAGTATTGCTAAATAACTTGTCAGCTTTTAGTCCAGCTAGTGGTATGGATCGTAGAGACTTAGTAAGTCAGGTTGCTCTGACAGCACTGATCACCCGGCTCTACCCGGGGGGGGAGGTGATTGCCTAGGAGTAGTAGGCCGCCGCCTTAGGCCTTTAAGTTCCGATCTGGGCCCCCAGTGTCATGAAAACAGCCAGAAAAAGAAAGATATAGAGCCACAATAGCCAATAATGTGGGGTTTTTATATAACGTGTTCTTATTCTTGCTGATTAAAGATAATAACCGGCGGATTATTAAAGATTCCGCTGGAGCCCACAGAAAATACGTCCTATCCAGAACACAGCTCGGACACGTCCCCAACTCCTTGCTTTTAACGTAGGCAAAGAGAATGACTGGGGTTGGAGGGAAGGGAGGTGATATTTAACAGCTTTGCTGTGGTGCTCTTTGCCTCCTCCTGCTGGCCAGGAGTGATATTCCCAATAGTAATTAGAGATGATCTGTGGACTCACCGTGTCATTAGAAAGAAATAATCTTAAAAACATGGGCACATTAAAGTCATTAAACTTTATGACTATTCTTTTTTAAAATACTTACCATTTTGTTATGGTTAATATACCTCAGTTCCTTCCGCCCACATCTCCTTCTGTATTTAGCATATCGATGACAAATCTGTCTTCTTCCAATCGTTGCATGCCCCACGGGCTGAACACCAAAGGGGGAACGCAACGATTGGAGGAAGCCGGATTATTCCCCGATATGCTAAATACAGAAGGAGATATATGTTTGATATTATATCTGAATCGTTTGAAAGCACTAAATCCAATATAGCTTTATTCCTAGTTGGCGCCTTATTAAATTGTGACATGAAGTGTTCTTTCAGCGTATTTAAACGTCTATCTCCCTTAGCTGTATTGGTAGTTTATTTCAGCGTAATTACAGCACTGTTATAATTAGCAGCCTTTCCTATTACAAGCGTGAATAAACTGTTTATATGTCTCGGGGTCAGATGATGTCTAGTGCACATATAGGACAGAAGTAAAGATTTTCTACCATCCCCCAGAAGCATTACACATTAACACAAACAGCTGATACACACTATGAAGGGAATTTGGAACCTCCATGGATCAGCACTTCTAGCTATCACTAAGTGCTGGCGCCTTCCTCTAAACATCTCCAGGAAATGGATAAATACACACAAACCTCTGTGCTGGCTGGCTGGGCCGTCTTTAGCAGTTCAGATACGGCTCCTGCCAGGTTTTTGGCAGCGTGCAGAAGCTGCCTGCCGTTCCCACCCTCATCTTCCATAAGCGCAGCCAACAACTTCACTCCACGTGACATCTCAGTGAGGTTAGAGGAAATTGTTGTGACAGCACAGCCCACGGCGGTGTAATCTGTATCTGCTGGGTCACCTGTAATGCATAAACACAATGCACAGTGTTTACTTCTAAAATGCACGGTACTGTTTAACACCTGCCTCACATCCCAATGACCCCACACACTGGTCCCCTGTAACAGACGCACAGAGTCCCCGGCTAATGTGCGCACACACACATAGGGTCTCTGTAACACACACAGCTTCCCTGGCTAATGTGCACGCGCGCACACACAAACACACAGGGTCTCTGTAACACACACACAGCTTCCCAGGCTAATGTGCGCACACACACACACACACACACACACAGGGTCTCTAACACACACAGCTTCCCCGGCTAATATACACACACACACACACATAGGGTCTCTGTAACACACACCGCTTCCCCGGCTAATGTACACACACACACATAGGGTCTCTAACACACGCAGCTTCCCCGGCTAATGTGCGCACACACACACATAGGGTCTCTGTAACATACACAGCTTCCCCGGCTAATGTGCGCGCACGCGCACACACACACACACACACACATAGGGTCTCTAACATACACAGCTTCCCTGGCTAACGTGCGCACACACACACACACAGCTTCCCCGGCTAATGTGCGCACACACACACACACATAGGGTCTCTAACACACACAGCTTCCCCGGCTAATGTGCGCACACACACACACACACATAGGGTCTCTAACACACACAGCTTCCCCGGCTAATGTACACACACACACACACATAGGGTCTCTAACACACACAGCTTCCCCGGCTAATGTGCGCACACACACACACACACATAGGGTCTCTAACACACACAGCTTCCCCGGCTAATGTGCGCGCGCGCGCACACACACACACACACACACACACACACACACACATAGGGTCTCTGTAACATACACAGCTTCCCTGGCTAATGTACACACACACACACACACATAGGGTCTCTAACACACACAGCTTCCCCGGCTAATGTGCGCACACACACATAGGGTCTCTGTAACATACACAGCTTCCCTGGCTAACGAGCGCACACACACACACATAGGGTCTCTAACACACACAGCTTCCCCGGCTAATGTGCGCACACACACACATAGGGTCTCTGTAACATACACAGCTTCCCTGGCTAACGAGCGCACACACACACACACACACACACACACATAGGGTCTCTAACACACACAGCTTCCCCGGCTAATGTGCGCACACACACACATAGGGTCTCTGTAACATACACAGCTTCCCTGGCTAACATGCACACACACACATAGGGTCTCTAACACACACAGCTTCCCCGGCTAATGTGCGCGCACACACACACACACACACATAGGGTCTCTAACACACACAGCTTCCCCGGGTAATGTGCGCACACACACATAGGGTCTTTAACACACACAGCTTCCCCGGCTAATGTGCGCACACACACACACATAGGGTCTCTAACACACACAGCTTCCCCGGCTAATGTGCGCACACACACACATAGGGTCTCTGTAACATACACAGCTTCCCTGGCTAACGTGCACACACACACACAGGGTTTCTGTAACACACACAGCTTCCCAGGCTAATGTGCGCACACACACACAGGGTTTCTGTAACACACACAGCTTCCCAGGCTAATGTGCGCGCACACACACACATAGGGTTTCTGGATCCGGGACATCTTGTACCTAGGCTTGAGCAAAAAAAAACTATTTATGTAAGAACTTACCTGATAAATTCATTTCTTTCATATTAGCAAGAGTCCATGAGCTAGTGACGTATGGGATATACATTCCTACCAGGAGGGGCTAAGTTTCCAAAACCTCAAAATGCCTATAAATACACCCCTCACCACACCCACAATTCAGTTTAACGAATAGCCAAGAAGTGGGGTGATAAAGAAAGGCGTAAAAAAAAAGCATACAAAAAGAGGAACTGGAAATAAAATTGAGCTTTTATACAAAAATCATAACTACCAAAAAAAGGGTGGGCCTCATGGACTCTTGCTAATATGAAAAATGAATTTATCAGGTAAGTTCTTACATAAATTATGTTTTCTTTCATGTAATTGGCAAGAGTCCATGAGCTAGTGACGTATGGGATATCAATACCCAAAATGTGGAAGACCACAGAGTCACTAGAAAGGGAGGGATAAAATAAAAACAGCTATTTCCACAGAAAAAATTAAATACATAAAAAAAAATAAGACTCAAATTTCACATAAATTTCTTGAAAAAAACTTAAATCATAAGCAGAAGAATCAAACTGAAACAGCTGCCTGAAGAACTTTTCTACCAAAGACTGCTTCAGAAGAAGCAAATACATCAAAATGGTAAAATTTAGTAAATGTATGCAAAGACGACCAAGTTGCTGCTTTGCAAATCTGATCAACCGAAGCTTCATTCTTAAAAGCCCAAGAAGTGGCGACTGATCTAGTAGAATGAGCTGTAATTCTCGGAGGCGGAGACTGTCCCGCTTCCAAATAAGCCTTGTGAATCAAAAGTTTTAACCAAGATGCCAAAGAAATGGCAGAGGCTTTCTGACCTTTCCTAGGACCAGAAAAAACAAAATAGACTATTAGTCTTCCTGAAATCTTTAGTAGCTTCGACATAATATTTCAAAGCTCTTACAACATCCAAAGAATGTAAAAATCTTTCAAGAGAATTCTTAGGATTAGGACACAAGGAAGGAACAACAATTTCCCTACTAATGTTAGAATTCACAACCTTAGGAAGAAATTCAAACGAAGTCCGCAAAACAGCCTTATCTTGATGGAAAATCAGAAAAGGAGACTCACAAGAGAGAGCAGACAATTCAGAAACTCTTCTAGCCAAAGAGATAGCCACAAGAAAACACTTTCCAAGAAAGTAGTTTAATATCCAAAGAATGCATAGGCTCAAAAGGAGGAGCCTGCAAAGCCTTCAAAACCAAATTAAGACTCCAAGGAGAAGAGATTGATTTAATGACAGGCTTGATACGAACCAAAGCCTGAACAAAACAGTGAATATCAGGAAGTTTAGCAATCTTTCTATGAAATAAAACAGAAAGAGCAGAGATTTGTCCCTTCAAAGTACTTGCAGACAAACCTTTATCCAAACCATCCTGAAGAAACTGTAAATTTCTAAAAGAATGCCAAGAAAAACACCATGAAATATAGGTTTTCCAAACCCGATAATAAATCTTTCTTGAAACATACTTACGAGCCTGTAGCATAGTATTAATCACCGAGTCAGAGAAACCTCTATGACTAAGCACTAAGCGTTCAATTTCCATACCTTCAAATTTAGCGATTTGAGATCCTGAAATCCTGATGGAAAAATGTCCCTTGAGACAGAAGGTCTGGCCTTAAAGGAAGTGGTCAAGGTTGGCAACTGGACATCCGGACAAGATCTGCATACCAAAACCTGTGAGGCCATGCTGATGCTATCAGAAACACATGCGATTGTTCCATTATGATCTTGGAGATCACCCTTGGAAGAAGTATTCGAGGCGGAAAAATGTAAGCAAGTTGGTAAAACCAAGGAACTGCTAACGCATCCACCATCTCCGCCTGAGGATCCCTGGACCTGGAAAGCTTCTTGTTTAGATGAGAAGCCATCAGATCTATTTTGAGAAGACCCCACATCTGTACAATCTGACAAAAAACATCTGGATGGAGAGACCACTCCCCTGGATGTAAAGAGTGACGACTGAGATAATCCGCTTCCCAACTGTCTAGACCTGGGATATGTATCGCAGAAATTAGACATGAGTTGGATTCTGCCCAAGAAAGTATCCAAGATACTTCTTTCATCGCCAAAGGACTGCGAGTCCCACCGTAATGATTGACATATGCCCCAGTTGTGATATTATCTGACTGAAAATGAATGAATGATTCTCTTTTTAATAGAGGCCAAGCCTGAAGAAATTTGTGATTTAAGTATATCAATTGTGATAGAGTATAATCCCTGCACCATTGATTCAGCATGCAAAGCTGCAGAGGTCGCATATGAAAACAAGCAAAGGTGATCGTGTCCGATGCTGCAGCCAGACCTAAAACTTCCATGCACATAGCCACTGAAGGGAATGATCGAGACTGAAGGTTTCGACAGGCAAAAAACAATTTCATCTGTCTCTTGAAGAGAGTCATGGACACTGAATCTATCTGGAAACCTAAAAAGGTGACCCTTGTCTGAGGAATCAAGAAACTCTTTGGTAAATTGATCCTCCAACCATGTTTGTGAAGAAACACCACAAGTTGATTTGTGGGAGATTCTGCTAAATGGAAAGATTGAGCCATTACCAAGATATCGTCCAAATAAGGAAACGCCGCAATACCCTGCTCTCTGATTACAGATAGGAGGACACCGAGAACCTTCAAAAAGATTATTGAAGCTGTTGCTAGGCCAAATGGAAGAGCAACAAATTGGTAATGCTTGTCTAGAAAAGAGAATCTCAGAAAACGAAAGTGGTCTGGATGAATCGGAATGTTAAGATATGCATCCTGTAAGTCTATTGAGGACATGTAATGCTGAACAAAAGGCCGAATAGTCCTTAGTCACCATCTTGAAAGTTGGGACCCTTACAAATTGATTCAAAAACTTCAGATCCAGAACTGGTCTGAAAGAATTTTCCTTCTTCGGGACAATGAATAGATTTGAATAAAAAACCCAGACCCTGTTCCAGAAGTGGAACTGGTACAATTACCCCTGAAAGCTCTAGATCTGAAACACACTTCAGAAAGGCCTGAGCTTTCACAGGATTTTTTGGAACATGAGAGAAAAAAAAAACTGTGTCCAGCAGACTCATATGCAAAACAGATGATACTCTTCAGCCAAAGAGAAAGAGGTAGCCGTAGCTTTCTGACCCTTACGCTTCCCAGAAAAGTACAACAAACAGGGAAGATTGACGAAAATCCGTAGAGGCCTGTAAGAAAAAAACCTTAGAGCACGGACCACGTCCAAATTATGGAACAGTGGCTCCTTCGCAGAAGGAGGATTAAGACACCAGGAAGGAACAACAATTTCCTGATTAATATTGAATATGAAACGACCTTAGGAAGACAACCAGGCTTGGTACATAAGGCCACCTTATCGGAATGAAAAACAAGATAAGGAGGATCACAATGTAACGCCAAAAGCTCAGAAACTCTGCGAGCAGAAGAAATATCAACCAAAATTAAAACTTTCCATGATAATAACTTAATATCTATGGAATGCGTATGTCCAAACGGAACCCCTTGAAGAACGTAAATAACTAAATTCCAACTCCAAGGAGGAACAATAGGTCTAAACACAGGCCTAAATCTAGTCAGAGCCTGACAAAAGATCGGACATCTGGAACATCTGCCAGACGTTTGTAAAGAACATATACAAAACAGAAATCAGCCCCCGTAAGGAACTTGCTGACAACCCCTTTCCCCAATCCTTCTTGGTGAAAAGACAAAAACCTGGGAATCCTATCCCTACTCCATGAGTAGCCCTTGGATTCACACCAATAAGGATATTTACGCCATATCTTATGGTAAATCATTCTAGGAACAGGCTTACGTGCCTGAATCAAGGTATCAATGACCAAATCAGAAAAACCTTTGCTTAGATGAATCAAGCGGACAATCTCCAAGCAGATAGCTGCAAAGAAAATTAGAATCGGATGATGGAAGGGTCCCTGAAAGAAAAAAACCTTTCCTCAGTGGAAACTTCCATGGTGGCTAGGATGACATGTCCACCAGATCAGCATACCAAGTCCTGCGAGGCCACGCAGGAGCGATGAAGATCATTGATGCTCTCTCCTGTTTGACTCGAGCAATCACCCGGAGAAGGAGAGCAAATGGAGGGAACATATAAGTTAGACTGAAAAACCAAGGCACTGCCAAGGCATCTATCAGCTCGGCCTGAGGATCCCTGGAACCGGACCCGCATCTCGGAAGCTTGGCATTCCGACGAGATGTCATAAGATCCAACTCCGGCCCTCCCCATCTGAGAATCAGGTTCCCGGCCGAAAAAACTGTCTGTTCATAAAATCCGCTTCCCAGTTTTCAACCCCTGGGACGTGGATTGTCGACAGATAACAAAAGTGAGCATCCGCCCACTGAATTATCTTGACTACTTCTGCCATCGCTAAGGAACTCCAAGTTCCTCCCTGATGTTGAAGAAACTACAGTCGTAATGTTGTCCGTGAATACTGCGGTATACCGTGCATTGTGTGTTAGTTTGCTTTACATAGAAGCCGTGTGTTGACATTTCTGAATTGTGTAAGAATGCCCATATTCAATATTCATATTCAGCTTCTATTTAGGGACCATAGGAGAACAGACAGTCCTCAGATGCCCCCGCTTGGAATCTACACCACACGCATTATAATAAATATATATGACCGGAGCTGAAGATATGTGCGCGGCATCTTAGTGCATAACCGTGAGTGATAACAGTATTTGCAGCTGGATGTGTTGTGCGTGAATACTGCGGTATACTGTGCATTGTGTGTTAGTTTGCTTTACTTCCCGTATGTAGTAGTACATGCCAGCAGCCTCCTCCTTGTAGCTTGTGACTAATAAGCACGGTGCTCTACTAGTTATCAAAGTTTATATTGCGTATAATGTACTATATACGCAATATTCTCCAAGCTTTTGTGCACGTCTCGTTTGCTCAATTATCCCCTTAGCGATATGCTATGTTGCAGCATTGTGGGCTGTGCGTGAGTATGAGCATGAGCATTGAATATGGGCATTACAGCTATGTTAGAAAGCATGATCATACTCACGCACAGCCCACAATTCTGCAACACATAACAGCCAACTTGTGGGGTTCAGTCTGAAAACGGAGGGGGACAGCTGGCAGGCAAGTAAACAATTAGAAGGGGGAACAGGGTGCTGGGCACGGGGCCCAGTGAGTGAGATTCCCTATTCCCCTGCACAGTGGAACAGTCACGGAGGGGATTGTAATTGACATGTATTAGCAGCTCCAGCATGGGGGCTGGCTATAAGGACACTAGCTAGGGAGCGAGGAAAAACTCCTTGCTTTGTAGCTAGTGTGTCCTGCGAACGTATTCTTATGTAGTGAAACGGTCATCAATTTTAGAAGCTTTAGCAGAAAAATTGCTAATACATGTCAATTACAAACGTTATACCCCATATTTTATTGAGTGCATAATGTCCCTTTAACAGCATCTGCCTTAGCTAATTGTGGCTCATGGTTAAAAATGTGGTCTCTGTAACTCAAAGTTCTCTCAATGCATGAGGAACAAAATGGTAATGGAGGTAACACTTGGGTATCAAAACACAGTTGACATGAAACAATTTGCAAAGCCTCTTCCATCTTAGCAGAAGAAATTTGAAAAGGAAAAAAATAAATTGTTTTTAATGAGAATTAAATTAAGTGTACTGTGACTTTAAATTAACTTTTAATGGAGGGAGCAAAGCCCGCAATAAATCCCAGGCACCCAAACACCTCAGAAGCTTCACTGAGGTGCCTATCTGTCCCGCAGCCAGAAAAACACTAATCTTATTTCCAAAAGTCCGTTTCAGTCTGTAACGTCTTAGCAATTAACTTCACCACGGAGCAGTCTTAACTATGTCACCAGCTACAGCCGTTTTCTACAGCGCAACTGAAACCGCGCCAAAACAAGCCCACCTCTAATGAGGACCTTCCCCTTTAGTTCCGGAGCGGTCCCGGCGGTCATAGTGAAGAAAATTTTTATGGACACAAAGTGCTGCCCGGATTTCTACC